>NC_134830.1:21703291-22016769 GCF_004210375.1 Tachypleus tridentatus
ATAGTTTCACACAAAAGAAATCTTCAGTCATTTACAAATTATAACAGTTTCTCAGCTAACAAGTAATTATTCTATATATATCTAAGTACATACCAATTCTTAGTCAAATACAGCATTAATTATACAGTAACATTACAGTAATTATTTATTGACCTGTAATAAGTTGGAAAGTCAAATACAGTAAAATTCAGTTAGTTCACCATGAATTGTATTTAAAGAAACGTAAATCATAAACTTCTACTGTTGCTTTAAAGTTCACATTTACAGCTGTAAGTTCACCAACTGATCTGCAAATGCTAAAAATACATCCAGTCATGGAATAAGTAGTGTCCTGGTGCTCACCAGTCAAACATGCAGCATTATCCCCCTACGTACATTACATATATCTTTTGCAAATCTCCAAACAAATGTAGAATAACAATTCCCTATAAAACAAACAACTAAACATCAATAGTTTGTTAAACCATAATTCATAAAATATTAACCCCTCAAAATACACACTACAACAGTATTTCTCATCATGTTTCACTTGCATATTCCTATAGGCTTGCTCATCCTGTGAAAGAAATGCAATAATTTTCTCATGTGGATGTGCAGAAGTGAAAAACTTAAAACTGCACCCAGCTTCCTTGTCCTGCTTTATTGCTGTCTGGTTTATTTGTAGTGCTACGGAAAAAGAAAACAGTGATTCAATCTCCTTATGCTAATAACCAAAAAATACGTACTAAAAACAATTGTGGAAATGGATCCAACAAGACATATAAACATACTGTTAAAATAGAGTTAATGATTTTATGTAGAGACAAAGTAGATGGTAGCTATAGTACTGATTGAGTCTTGTAATGTTAAAAGTTTAGTTTCATACGTCTCCCAAACCTATTTGTGTTTAATTTATATTACTTCTGAAATACGTCACCAAAAATAACCTTGCTTATTTTTGTATGCCTTTCAAACAGAATTTCAACATTTAAAAAATAAGGAGAAGACCCATAAAGGAACAGGATACATTGCTGTTCTTCTAGGGATAAAAATATGATTTACTGTTTGTAGTCCAGTAAAAATGTAAAAAAAAAAAAAATCATCCTTGGTGATCTAAAGGTTTTTGACATGTAACATAGAAACGTGTATAGAATATAAGCACCATACTTTAGGATTAAGAATGTACACAAGTCATAGCAATCCACTTATTAACTAGCACAAGACAAAGATATGTCAAGAAGCCTGAGACTGGTTTATAACCTTAATGATTTAGTATGGCTTATGGCTTGTTAACTACAAGTAATGTGCAATGCATAACCTAAATATCCAACTCCAAACATAGTACCTTACTTTTAATGGCATGCCTATACGCGTATGTTATTTAACAAATGAGGTATTCATATGCCAAATATATTCTTTCACATTATTTAGGAAGACCTGTTGGTTTCATTTTTAGATATAAGGAGAATCCTTGAGATAAGGAAAAACGAAAAATATAAATCTAAGAAAACAGTTCACCATATGAACTCTCCATGAGTACTACAAAGGGTTGTAGACTCACAAACATTTTACATAAGATTTCAAATCACTAGATTATAATAATGTGATTGAGTAAATAACTTTAATGTATTATTTTAACTTTGATATACGAATGTTACTTTAGGACTATATGATCAACAGTGATTAACCCAAAATAATATTGTAGTGGAAGTTCTTTCTTTGATTTAACTTTGATATACTTATGTTACTTTAGGACTATATAATCAACAGTGATTAATCCAAAATAATATTGTAGTGGAAGTTCTTTCTTTGATTTAACTTTGATATACTTATGTTACTTTAGGACTATATGATCAACAGTGATTAATCCAAAATAATATTGTAGTGGAAGTTCTTCCTCTCTTATAAAAGATAATGACAATTTATTTACAACATCAAACAGTTAAATCTTAAAAAGGTTAAATAATATCATATCATCACAATAAAAATAAAACATTACTGTAGTTAACTGTAGCTAGTGTGGCAAGTTTAAAACATTGTTACTATACTGTCTGAATAGTTTCTATTTCATTTTTATGCATGCCCAAAATGTTCTCAAACTTTGTACAAGTACCAAAAGTGTTTTTTAATTACATTTGTATCATTCAAAATTTTGTTATTTTATTTTAAGTGTGGACTATTTTAAGAATATCAAAAAAATATTAGGTTTTGACTTTATATAAGTACTTGTTTTAGCATGAAAGCGTTTCACAAGTCAGTGAAGCAATACTGAAATTATACTTATGGAAATATATTAACTTTAGGCCTGTTATATTGTTAAATACTACATTCTTTTCCTAGTTCTTTGGGGATCTTTAGAAACTAGAAGAGTGTATAAAGCAAGTTTTAAGACAAGAATAATTATATGTATTTGTTTGCTTAATAAATAAAATCAGTTATGGTTATTCATTTCCCTAGTTGGTTTCAAAGCATTTAAATAATTACTTAGCTAAAGATACAACACTTTATATTCCACTAATGTCGAATATATTTAAAAACATGTAGAACAATAGTGAACTGTCTGGAATAATAAGTGTGGAAAAAAGTACATTAGTCTTGCAACAGGTGGCTGATAAATGGATAAGCTTTTGTTTTTTAAATTTTAAACAGTGTACCAAACAAATACATGTGAAAGTTTAGGACTGAAAAGCAACTTAGTTCTAAATTACTGTGCCTTCAATTTGAAGGTGGATTTTTTTTCTGGCTTTTCATTTCTTTCACCACTTGATACAAGTTTTATTTTTAGGCAAATTTTAAAGTCAATTTTATGTTATTTCTAGCTATATTTCAACAGTTGTAAGTAAGAAAATTTCAGAAACAATATCTTATAAATTCCTGGGATTTATTTAGTATAATTTATGAACAAAAAGTTATTTGTGGAGAGAGTTTTACGTATAAAACAAAACAATCACATGTCAATTTATCTAGATTTTTTTCTGCTTTTCCCAAAGAGAACAGGGGAATAGGAATACTCCCTACAGACCCAACCATGTAGAGGGGCCATAGAAGTGTAATAAATTGGATATGAAGGTGATCAAATGGAAAACTTTTCAGGGAAGCTAAGACGTTCTATGCTATGCCTCTGACTAAGAACCTATCATCCCTTGAAAATATATTGAATTCTTGAGTTTCAAGCACTTCCCTTAGTATTCATAGTGGCCTTGGATAAAACCTAGTTATGGTGTCAAATCAAATGGTTTGATCACGTATGAACAAAAGACAGCTTTGAAAAACAGCTGTAAAGAGAGTTTAAATATAATTTGATGAGGCAAGAAGTAGACTATCATATAGATATTATAAATATATAGCATTAAATTTGCTTTATTATTATGTACAAAGCTATACAATGGGTTATTTGTGTAGTGTCCACTATGGGTTTTTAAACCCAGTTTTTAGTATTATAATAAGCCTTTACATTTGCTGCTGAGCCACTGGAGAACAATAGGTTTAAGAAGTTTTTGTTTTTTGTATAATTTCTCCAGATGTTCATCTCAGTTCTATTCCTCTGTGAATCTTTGAAGTACCTGTATGCTAAATCATATTTCTTTGAAAATTTTTCTTCAATGAGAAGACATCACATAACTTGAAATGAAGCAAAATTACAATTGGAGATGGCTTGAATGGTTAAAAGAGTTTAACAGAATAATAAATACACAATGTTTGTACATCAGGTATAAATAGTTAACCTAAACATGGATGTATATATATGACAGTATGAAGCAAAGTCACATGACTGGAGATAGCCTAAACCTCAATAAGAGTGTCTTGTTTATGTTTGGCTCTATGTTTAAAATACTGTTGTTTTTATTTTTTGATATATAACTTATATTATGGTTATATGGAGTTATAATATTTGAGTTGTTTATATTATGTTAACCAAATAAAATAAACTTGTCATCAAATGAGATAAACATAATTAAGTTCAGTGAGTTATCAGCAACTACAAAATATTCAATGAATTTTGCATTGTTAAAGTTTAATGCTATAACTGGTTAATTATTAACTTGAGTAGTTCTCTCTTTCAACTTACAAATTATTTGAAAAAAGCTATACAAATTGTGGACTGCCTATCAGGTAAAAAATAAAACCCCTCTACAAAACCCCACAGGATCAGTTTGTAGATCTAATTGCAAGTGTATAAACCAGTGTACAGAACAACTATCTCTGTCCAAATATTGTGGGCTTGGAGTCCAATAGAAGTGACGAACATTGCATGAGGTAACTTAGTAAATTTTTGAAGTCACTTTATTAACCCTATTTCTAAGTTGCTGATTTAAACCCATTCTGTACATGTTCAATGAGTTACATTCAAAATTAAATTAGATTAATTTAATGATTGTATTTTAATTAAATTATTATTATCAAGTATATTATAACAAAGTCTTATGTTATCTAACTTTTTTCCTTTATTTCCACTTGTGGATATAACTTAACCTTATAAGATACTATACATGACAATATGAGAATAGAATAAAGACTGTAAACATATAAGGTTAAATTGAAGTGTCACCCGTTTTTCATTAGTATCTGGAAAATTTCCAAGAATTCTGCAATGGGGGTTTTACATTCTAATATCTATAAGCTGAAGGTCAGCCATGCTCACTTGCAAAGTCAAGGCTGTATTGCAAGGTGACAGTTTGAAGTTGAATGACACCCTTACTACCAATAAAAAGAGGATATTTCCCACTGTTCAATTATAGCCTAAAGAAGGTTCTACCAGTGAATAATGTATTTGGAATTTTTATTTAAAATTTTGAGTTTGGTTATAAGAGTTTTGAACTGTAATTACTACTAATCATATTTTTAAACTGATGATTTTATGCTTGAGGTAAATTAGTATCGTTTCCTGCTTAGTCTGTAATTACCATATTTTCTGTAATCTTATTTTTTACTTCAAGTTCAACTTTTACTTTTTAATTATTAAATTTAGAATAGAATTATATCAGTGTGTGTGTGTGTGTGTGTGTGTGTGTGTGTGTGTGTGTGTGTGTGTGTGTGTGTGTGTACATAGTTTATTTTTGATTTTGAATTTCGCACAAAGCCACATGAGGGCTATCTGCACTAGCCTTCCCAAATTTAGCAGTGTAAGACCAGAGGGAAGGCAGCTAGTCATCACCATTCATCGTTAACTATTAGGCTACTCTTTCACCAATGAATAGTGGGATTGACCATCACAACTAAAAGGGCGAGCATGCTTGGTGCGACAGGGATTCAAACCCGTGACCTTCAGATTACGATTCAAATGCCTTAACCCACCTGGCCATGCCATATATGTATATATAAAGAGAGAGCAAGAAAAAACTAGTAAGATGGTGATTTTAAAAACAACTCATTTAACCCAAATAATTTTAGATTAAAAAGTGAAGTTAACAAATTACAATACTATAGCTTAAGAATAGTTAGTAACACAAGAAATATATATTTAAAAATTAGTCACTATTTTAAATTTTTATAAAGAATTTTTGTGAAAAGGGCACATAGCTATCTGTAATAATGAGCTGATAAACTAGTGAGAGAAGGCAGCTTGTCAACAGCATCTACTGTCAACTCTTGGTTACTATCCGATAGCATAATGAGATTTGAACATCACTCCTAAAACAAATGTGCAACTTCAAAGTTCAAAGAACATTTTTCACAAACAGAGTTTAAACCTTGAATCCTAAAAAGATACATAGCTTAACATGCTAACTACTACACCACACCCAATCCTTATAAAAATCAAAACTAAACTCACCTCTGAGCACTAGCAAAGTCTCCCCAGTTTTCGGTGGGTGTTCCTGTGGAATGTGGAGCAGTTTCTCCTAAGTCCAGTAGATCAGACACATAAGAAATACTGGCACCAGTACTATTAGGTTGAGTAGGCTGAGGTGCTACAGGAGATACAGACTCTGATGGACTTGGAATCTTCACTCCTCCTGGTGGGGGAGGGAGCAAACCAGTTATATTTCCAGATCCGACTGGAGCTTTAGCTTTTGGTCGAGAAGTTCCAGATTTTTTCTAAGAAAAGTAAATAAAAAAATTAAAATTACATACCTCCAAGATATTTAGTATTTTCTCAATCAATGTAGACACTTATGTCAAGATCACATGATTAAACCATAATCAGTCATGTGATCAAAGTACTTTAAATAAGTAAAATTATTTTATTGGATAAAAAAGTAAACAATTTTTCTAAATCACCACTAAACAATATCTAAACATTATGAGGTTAATTATTTAAAAGACCAGTTTTTTTTTTCACACGCGAGTAAATGGTTAAATGGTCTATTGACTCTTAGATACCAGTTTACTCAAATTATGATATTATACATAATAAAATGCAGATAAATATAACAAAGCCAGCAATTATGCACATTTCAGAGAACTGGTAGTAAAAAGGATATTAATATTTTAGGTTTGGATTTTAAGAGACCAATTTACAAGATTAATCACCCTAATGTAAAGCTTGACAACTGTGCAACTGCCAAGGATACATAAAACTGGCAGGTCACTTGTCCAGCAAAGGCAGTAAAATTTTTCAAACACATGTTCCTTCCCAGAAATTGGACTTGATTTCATCAATAACCTTTTCTTGCTGTTTTTGTTCGATGAAATATCTACTAGAAGCTTGACTAAAATTAGTCATGCTACTACTGTAGACAACAGACATCTGGGCTTAAGCAAGCTGGTTAAATTCAGGTTTGTTGGCAACCTATTCTTTCATGTTTTATTTAATAAGTAATTTTAATGTGTTTATGTTCTTTTTCATTGTTCACTAAAAATGACAAGTTTTCATAATTTCAAATAATATACTGTTGTTTATACCAAAATATAAACCTCGATGTACAATTGATACAGCCTGTTAATTTATTTTTTTCTTTTATCCATTAAACATCTCGTTTTATAAACCTTATATAATAAATTAATAAAACAATTCAACCAGAATTAATCAATACCATATAAAAGTTATTTTTTAAAAATACATTATAATAGACAGACAGAAGGTCATTATCATCTTCATCCCATACCAAGTTTCAATTTTCCAGTAGCCATTTAAGTTTACTATGTGAAGAATTTAAGGTATCTTAAAATATAAATGTGTTAAATTTAGAATTAGTAAATGTTATGTGTCACTACTTGAATTTGATTCACTGCATTACTTATTTTTATGTAAACCTCCTTGAGTTGGTGATCTGTGAATATTCTGATATTTAAATAAACACTATTTGTAACTTGGTAGTTGTTTGCAGTAATGCACTCTTACATTGGGAAGTAAGCTTTAAAAATATTTAGTAACAAGGAAAATTGAAGTGGCTGTTTAACTTTTAAAAATAAAAATCCATACGCAGCATACCTAAGAACTCAAAGGTTTCGTGGTAATGAAAGGATAGGAAGTCAGAAGTTTGTATCACAGACATGCATGCAGATACAGACCAATTTATAGTTTAAGTATATTTAAGTTGTTAGAAGATATATGATTAAAAAAAAGAGAGAGAAATTATTCTTTCAAAGAAAATGTACATCTCTCATCTTCTATAATGTTGTAGATCTTTAACTGGTTGAGATTAATACATGTTTTTCATTGCATAAAAACATCTATACTAGGGATGATACAAAAAATTCAATATGTATATATTTACCTTCAGAGAATAAAAAAAACACAAGTGTTTCTAAAGCTGTGTATAAAGAATTAAATGTATTTTTACATTTTCTTAATATAAAACACGTAATACAAACTTGAAAAAATAGTTGTTTCATTAAATACTAAATCCAATAAGCAACGAGAGTCCAAGGCTGGCATTGTAAATACATTTTTTAAAGTTTAAAATATGGTTATTATAATACAGAAAACAATTTATTAAAACAATGGTCTAGAAAATAATTTGCACCCAGACATGTTACTATAACAATAATAGTTTTGACTTTTTTGTTAAACGTTCTTACAAATCAACTTCATTAAATAGATAAACAATCTTATTTCAAGACACTGTCTGTAAATAAAATATAAAATACAAAGTAACTAGCTTCAAAGCCTAGTTTGAGTGGTTATAGGTTCTCCAACCAATGATTTAGCTAACATAACTTAGAGCTTACTTAACAAACAAAGAATGAAAGAGCATTATAGAGTACTTACTCCAATATTCATATTAATTTTGATAGTCTCTCCTTCCTTGAAACTGAGATCTAAATGTTTCTTCCCTTCCTTTTCCCAATCCTGCTCTAATTCTTCATCCTTTGTTGCAGACCTGTGAATCATTAATTTTATTGAAAACCTGTTCTAAAGGGCAAAACATTAAAGTTCATATACCTACTTTTCATCTAGTTTAAAAAACATGCATCCAATTTTAAACAATTTATCAGAATTTTAGTATAACAAGAATGTGCAATAAATGTTCCCTGTTATTACTGTTATAAATGACAAATATATAATACATTCATCCTTTCATCGGGTGCTAGATAAAATTGGTGAAATCAATAAAACTTGAAGTGAGATAAAGAATTCAATTGTTACTTTGTGCCTGTTTGATAGCACTTGAAATATTGTATTCCATCTTGGGCTTGCTAACTTAGAAAGGACATAGAACTGTTGGAAGGAGTTTAAGAGGAGGACTAAATAGCATGACACCAGGAATGGAAAGATTTTCATACAAGGTTTAGATTTCCAAACTTGATGTGTCTTGAAAAAAAAAAAAAGTTACAAGAGATCTGATGAAGTGTTCAAGATTGTTAGAGGAATTGACAATGTTCATGCATCAGTTTTTCCATATTTAATGGTAAAATGGTAAGACACAAATGCAAATTTTGGCAAGGTAGGAATCTTCAACTCAGAAAGCTTCATTATTCTGAAAGGGAGGTTAGCCTTTAGAACAGTTTGCCCTCAGTTGTGGTAGATGCAGTTAATTTAGGGGAGTTTAATGGAAGGTTGATGAATACTTAAATCATAAGGGCTGGCCTTGAGTTTTCACTGTTTAATACACTGGATATGACAGCCTAAAAGAATATTAAAGAGTTCCATGTTGTCCTTTAAATAATTTTGTATTAAGCAGTTTCATTTTTCTGCACACCAAAGAGTAACATGCATAAATTCCATAAAAATATCCATTTTCCCAATACATAAAAAATCTGGCCAATATTATCAAGGGTAAAACTTTGGGATTTTCTGCAACTTTTTAAAATTTAATTTTACCTCATATCTCCAATAACAGGAGTTCCATAAGTTTTCCTGTTTTTAATTTAAACATTAAGCCAGTTGATAATTCAGCAACAGAATTAACAGATAAACTTCCAGTTCACAATGATCTTTCAACATGCATTTTTATGTTACCTGTAAACCCATAACAAAATATGGTGCTGAATATTAAAGGAAGTGTTTTTCCTTTCCTTAATGTAAGTACTGTAAGAACTACTTTATACAGGATGGCCCGTAAGTCCCTACCCATCCATATGTTATTATGTTATACTAATGATGAGTTGAAGGCAGCTGTTACCACGGCATTTGGAACAATAACCCCTGCTATGTTGAGAAAAATGTCTCGCAGAACATGGCGTCGCATAATATTATGCAGCGAGAATGAGGGACAGCACACAGATACACTTGATACATACGATATATGGATTGGTAGGGACTTATGGGACACCCTGTAGTTAACAAAAGATTGCAGCTATTTGAGAATTTTAGATAAATTACAATACATGCATTCTTCTGATGGACACTACTGTAACAAAAGCAATTTATGTGTGAAAAACACATGGTATTAATCTTTGATTTTGTGCAATAGAAAATGTTTCTCCAAGTGCTTTACTATAATTTAGTTTACAATGTATCTCTGAACAAGGTTGTTTTCTCATCAAATTCAAATTGGTCTCCAAAATGTATTTAAGTTGATTTTAGGCCATCCTCAGATTAATAATTTTCAAGTTTGATTATTCATTGCTACAGATGTGAGGATGGACATGGGAACATTTCACTTTTGTCATTTTTGTTATTTAAAAAAATAGCATGATTTTTATGTGAATTTAATGTAAATATGCAAGAATTGTAACAGACTATTTTTTTATATGAAAACAATCATAAGAATGCAACTCCGAGATTTTCATGACTTCAGATAAGACATATCCCAAAGTTCAAACATGATTTACTTGCATTATCAACAGCTTAAGAAAAAAAGATGACATACTATTTATCAAGCCACAGACATTAAATTAGTTCTTACCATATTAGTAATCATGTTTTTCTAAAAAAGAGTGTGTGTGTGTGTGTATTTTCTTATAGCAAAGTCACACTGAGCTATCTGCTGAGTCTACCGAAGAAAATGGAACCCCTGATTTTAGCATTGTAAATCCATAGACTTACAGCTGTATCAGCAGGGGACTTCTAGAAAAGAAACATACTTACGGATACTGATTAGTGGACCCTATACATTTGAATGAAATTCACCTAACCCTTAATTCAAACTCAACTACAATTGTGTCTCCACCTTATAGTACAAATCAGCAGGCTTGCCAATTTCATTCATACTATGATAAAAAAAAAATGTAAATCCTCGATGAAACATAGTTGCACTAACCTAATACATAACACTGACTTACTTGAAATGATCCTGAAGAGCCACATTTAAGTCAAATGCATCACCTCGATCTGCAAACCCTATCCCAACAAACGCTGAATGACCTGAAAATTAACATGTACATGTTGTGACTGCAGACAATTGTTACCTTTTTTCCTTCTTTCTTTATATATGCCAAAATAATGTTTCACAATTTCCAATGTTTCACACTCATTTCTTTTCAACATCATCTTGTTCATCTGTATGTTACCATTACAGTATAAAATAAACTTTGCTGTAAACATTTTGTATAGAATAGCAACGGCACCAGTTAATTTTACTTTGAACAAAAACAACACTGAAAACTTCTCAAATAGTCAGAAATACTTTAAATTTTCCAATAAGACTATCAATTTTATAAAGCTCCAATTATTAAATATTTTACAAGAAAGCTGAAACAAAATTGGAAAGTTTTAAAGATTGATTGATTTAGTGTTTTATGGAAGAAAGCAACTAAGTTGTCTGTGCCAAATGCCCAGTAAAAAGGTAAAAATAAATTAAATGTAGTAAAATACATAAAAGGAAATGAAGGTAAAACAAAACATCATTGAAAAACAGAAAAAGCATAAAACCAATGTTGACACCTAGTTTACAATGTTAAGAGAGAAAGCAGAGTAAGAGAAGTTGTAAAGGACTTTCTCGAGCAAAATGGTAATGATCATAACCCACCAGGTAGACTAACAGGTAAGTACAAGAACCACTGTCAGTCACCTGAAGTTGGCCTTTCCAGCCCTGGTTCCAGGTTATGTGTCATTATAGCCAGTACCAAAAGGCAAAGTAAGAAAAGTGTTAAAAGACATGCAGCAAACTGTAATAACAACTCGCCAGGACGACTAACGGGTAATTCAAACGGATAGTTCAAACAGCAGCGCTAGTCACCTGAATTTGGCCTTTCCAGTACTGGTGTTGAGTTATTTAATGTTCTGGCCATTTTACAATGTCAAATTGAACTAGAGAGATTGAGACTCTGAAAAGGGACCCACAATTAAAAAAAGTGTAATGAATAAATAACAAACATTTAAATGAGGTAAAAACGATTAACCATTAAAAAACTAAAAACTTTATCATGGTGGACAATGTCACCATCACCAATAACACTGTCCAATGTTACAGACAAATCCTGGGACAGAACATGTTTAAAATAGTGCCGTCATTGAGAGTCATAACGATGGCAGGAAAGTAAAATGTGGCTTACAGTGATTTGAGTGTTACACAAACCACACACTGGTGCATCAGTTCCAGATTAAAGAAAATCATGAGTTAAAAAACTGTGACCAACGTGTAGTCTAGTTATAACAACTTCCTCCTCCCAAACCTTATGGAAGCTAGATGGCCAAAGCCCAATTTAGGGTTTTATTTGAAAAAGGTTGTTGTCATCTTGCTCACTTCAAGTGGACTGCCAGCTAGCACGGACCTGAGCCTTGAATACAGGACCATAGTCCATGTATGGAATAGGCACAGTGGTGATAGTGCCAGAGAAGATAGGTTTAGCTGCCATGTCTGCAAGCACATTCCTGCAAATACCAACATGTCCTGGTATCCAGAAAAACTGGATAGAAGTAGATGTTAATGAGAAATGGGCCAGTTGGTTTTAAATATCAGCGAGAACAGGGTGTGAGCTAACGTGAAGTGATTCCAAGACCAGCAGAGAACTAAGGGAGTCAGTATAAATAGTGCAGTCAGAGTACTGCTCAGCTTCAATATGATTCAGGGCAAGAGATATGGCGTACAGTTCAGCAGTAAACACAGAAGCTGTAGAGGGGATTCTGCAAGCAACCACCAAACCACAACAAACCATGGCAGAGCCCACAGAGTCGCATGATTTTGAACCATCCGTATCAATTGGAACAGAAAGGTTGTTCAAAAGATGTTCAGTAAATAAAAGACGGTACTTTCAATCGGGAGTATCTACCTTTTTCAGATGACTTAAAGAAAGGTCACATTTGGGGGCTGTAACAAGCCATGGGAGGATGGGCTGACCAGTGGATTCTGCAATGTTTTCCAAGGACAGACCCAATTCATCCAATTGCGTCTGGATGCAAAGGCCAAAAGGAGCAATGGCAGATAGTCTGTTCTGAAAAGTATGGCCCACTGAGGAAGAAAAACACATCCCCAAGTGGGATGCTTAGGTAAGGAGTGAAGTTTCGAAGAATACAGTAAAGGCAGTTGCAAACGGAGAAGGTGCAGAGAAGGTTTGTGAGATTCCATGTATAAGCTCTGAACTGGGGAGGTGCGGAAAGCCCCAGTGCAGAGTTGAAGTCCTTGATGATGAATGAGGTCCAGCATCTTTAAAACCGAGGGTCTGGCAGAGCCATAGACCATTGATTCATTGTCGAGTTTTCAACGAATAAGAGCACGATATATCTTTAACATAGAACATCGATCTGCTCCCAAACTGGCAGTAAAAAGGACACAGAGAATGTTTAGTGCTCTTGTGCATTTGATCTGTAGCTGCTTTAAGTGTGGTATAAAGGTCAGCTTACAGTCAAAGATAAGCCCCCAGAACTTGGTCTCAGGGACCACTGGCAGCAAAACTTCACCGATACAGATTTCAGGATCAGGGTGGATATTCCGTTGGCGGCAAAAGTGCATGCAAACAATTTTAGAGAGAGAAAAATTAAAGCCGTTCACCGTAGTCCACTTCAGTACACGATTGAGGGCAGTTTGTAGTTGCCACTCAATATATCTCATGTTCGACGACTAAGATGAGATGTGAAAGTTGTCGATACAGAGCCCGTTTGCAATAGTGAGAGGGAGTTGTTCAGTGATGGCATTCGATTCGAAAGTGTGGGATGTCTAGAGAAAGTATCCAGGCCCGTTTTTGAGCCTTCTGTGCCAAGTGGCAAGCAGGATTCCACCACGAATGAGAATATCGTGGAAAACGTGTCGAGGTTTTAGGAATACACTGAGCAGCTACTTGTATAATACAGTCAGCTACTCCTGCCACATGGTCATCTCCTGATGGCTGATTCACGATTGCAGGATCAAGTTCTGCGAGAGCAGTGAAAGTGGACCAGTCTGTCTGATCCAGCTTCCACCGGGGCACGTGGATAGGGTGGTATTGACTACGGCCAGTCTCTCTCAAATGTATACGAAAATGATCACTGTCTAGTGGATTATTGTCAACCCTCCATGAAAAATGGGAAAATGATGAAGGGGAGCAAACCGAGAGATCAATAGCGGTAAAGGACTGACTAGGTGGGTGAAAATAAGTGGAAGAACCAGTATTGAAAAGAGAAAAATTGTGATCAGAGGGAGACCCCTCCTATCAATAACAGCACTTCCCCAGAGTGGATAATGTCCATTAAAGTGCCCCAGGATTAGAAAGGGAGACAGCAACTGTTCAACGAGAGCATCAAGGTCTAATTGATCATGTGTCTCTCCAGGGGACAGGCAGAGAGAACAAACAGTGATGGTGTGACCCACGGAAACACTGATGGCTACGGCCTCCAAGGGTGTGTTGAGTGACAAAGACAGGGCGGGCACATGCTGACCAACCAATAGCGCCATCCCTCCATGTACTCGTCCATCACACAGCCTGTTATTTTTGTACAGAGAAAACTGCTGAATGGTGACTGTATCAGCAGGTTTTAGAAATGTTTCTTGTAAGGAAAGACATACAGGATAGTAGGAAGCAATCAGTGTTTTGATATCATCCAGATTAGAATGTAAATCTCGATAGTTCCATTGTATCAAGATGGCCATTTTTAATGACGGGTAGACGAAGTGGCTGGAGAACCCTTCTGTTTACAACCACGTCTTTTATCCTTACTGTCCTAATTTGGAGGAGGTCAATCGACCTCCATGGATCCTGCCCTGGGTCATTGGGCAGATCTTTGTTGTTGGAAGGGGATTCCAGTGACTGAGGATGCGAACCAATGATTGTTTTGCATCGTGGGGTTGAAGAAAAAGATGTATCAGAAGAAATGCCTGTATTTGAAACCGAAGGATGTGGATCTTGAGATCTGTTGGACTGTATGGGAGGAACGGAGATGAGTGTAGAAGTCGATTGATCAACCTTTTTAACCATGGTGGTCAAAAGGCTTTTCATCTGTTTTGAAAATGATTCTCTTGGAAGTACAGAGAGATCTGTCTGCACTCCCACTGTAGTTGTGGAACGAAGTGAAGCAGCATATGTCCAAGATGGAGTGGTGGACAGCAATTTCCGAGCCTCAGAATAACTAATGTTATGGGTTGTTTTCAAATGCTGCACCTCTTTTTCCTTCAACCATTTTGGGCAAGAACAAAAGTAGGAAGGGTGGGAACCATTGCAGTTGACACAATGTGGATCTGTGTGACACTCATAGGCATAGTGGTCCTTGCCACAACAACAAGCACATGTCAGGGAACCAAGACAGAACGTCTCCGAGTGGCTGAAACTGTGATATTGGAAACATCAAAGAGGGTTTGGAATGTGCAGCCGTACCCTGCAAATTAACTAACCTGCCTTGATGGTGGTAGGTGCACGTGGTGATGTAAATGTCAAAACGAGAATATCTGTCAGCAGTGTAACTCTGTCTTTGCGAGTGGAGATGCACCTCACTGCAGAAACTCCTTGAGTGGAGAGACCAGTGAGAATCTCTGACTCGTGGATGTTCTTTAGATCCCTCTAACAATAACTCCTCGTGATGAATTCAAGGTAGCATGAGGGGTAACTTCAATAGGTACATCCCCAATTTGAATTCAAGGAGTTCACTGTGTTGGGATGTGGATGTTTCAACCAATATGTCTCCAGATCTAAGTTTCTTTACTGACTTTGGAGAGCCAGCAAGTCCCTCTAGTCCCTTCTGAATAAAAAAGGGGAACAATTGCCCTAAAGGTTTTTCTGAAAGAGAATGTAATATAAGAAATTGGGGTACAGGTGTTACAGATGTTGAAGATTGCTGCTCAGAGTCTTCAAGACGTGGTTGTTCACCTATTGACTGTTTTTTCACTATTTTGTAAAAATTTTTGTTGGAGAATTCATAGGAAGAAAGGAAAATTTTGGTACCCACTGACCCCACCCACTATGGAGCCCTATGAGGGGACGCACTACAAGTCATGCAAGGACATTGCAGCAACGCCAGGGTTTCGTGAGCACTATACCCAAACACTAGCATCAGACACAATGTCCACAACACCCCTTGAGAACTTCCAACACTGGTACTTGGTTGACTCTAGTGCAAGTGGACCAGCCGATTGACCCAAAGGCTATCCCGTCTACAGGAATTCAAGTCCAAAGTGGTGTGTTAAGGTTGGACCCCTCAACCACCAGGATCCTCTCATCCCCTTCACGGGTTGCCATGCACAGCAAACACATGGGTGGATGTTTAGATCCCAGAGAAGGTAAACTGAAAGAACAGAACCTTCTCTGGGAAGTCCCTTACCACGTATAGGAATCCACACCAAGGGGAGTTTTAAAGAGAAAAAATGCTTGTACACATTTCAGTAGTTAAAACATGCATGCTTTATAACAATAAATATGAAAAATTCTCTGAATTTTCAATTCAATAAGTGTAGTAAAACAAAGCAATGAAATCAACTGTAATCCTTCATTGGCTACAATAGATACTTTTGAGTCAAATAAGAAGCAATAGTCAGTCAGGTCCATTTTAATGGATGATATCAACTTAAGGTGTGTTGTTTACCCATATTTGGCATTTCAATTATGAATAAAAGAAAGTAACTAACCACTGGAGATCTAAATTACTAATGCACAATCAAAATTCTATTAATTTTTTTACATGAAGAAAATTAATACATCTGCTATTTGATATCTTAATTGTAAAGATGACTAATAATTTGTCAAAAAATAACATTTTTTCAAACTGCAGTAATGTTCCTAGGTTCTACATCTTAAAGGACCCATATTCCTTTGCATCAAATTAAGGAGGCACAGTAGACATTTTGAAGAACATTCTATTGAACCTTCTTGTGAAAAATAGAGCACAAACTCTTTCTCATGATTTCTGTACCAATAAAATGATTTCCCAGAAAAAGGTAAGTTCTTAGCACAAAGTCTGGACCTCAATTTCTGAAGAATCCTTCAGAAGGCCCAAATCTCTCATCAAATCATTAAGATCACCTTGTGTGAAAAGTTGTGGGTCACCAGATATTTCAGGTTGAAAACAATACCTATCATCATTTCTACTGACATCAAATGAAACTTTATCAAGTGATGGTGTAGGTGCAGATACATTAGATCCACAAGCAGCTTGAAGGTTTGGATGAGAAAGTTCCTTGTTATTTTGAGCATGGTAACCTTGCACATTACTTGAGCAAAAATAGTAGTCATCTCTGGTTTCAAATTCCAAAAGGCAAAAACGCTTTTCTTACCTTTAGTCCATTGCTTGAACTCATGAGTACAAACATTAAGCAGAGCCTATGATTTGTCCTGGTCCCAAAATTTTATTCCAAAATACATGTAATGACAACATATTGTAACTGCAATTTTGCACAATTTTGTCTCGGAGATTTAAAACGTAAACACATAATAAAACACAAACATTATGTTCCTGTACTGAAAGACCAACAAAAATCTCATCTTAACCATTTTGTCACAGAAAAAAAAAAACAACTAAAAAAATTATTAGAATGATTTCAAAGAATTACCATATATTCATCTGAATGGGAAACAACATGGATGAAACAGGAATACAGGGCAACAACTTCTGTGTGATATAAGTATATTAACCACCTTATACACATAACTACTCAGTGTTTAAAAATGTGCAAATTATCTTTAACACTTGCCACACAAGCCAGCCCAACATCTACAAAATGAGTCATTCTGGAAATGTTTAGGTTGGATTAGATGGTGTTTGGTACTACTTTCAAGGTCTAGGTTGCTGGACCAGATCCACTATGGAGAAAATAACTTTTAAATGTAAAGTAAACCAAAGTAGTGATGGAACAATTTGAAACATTTAAGATGTGGTTTTGAATGTGATGGTTTAAATGTAAGGATGAACTTGAATTTGAAAATATCTCCAAATTTATTTGACATAGAGATTTATCTATGAATCACTGTATTGACAGTGAACATTAAATAAGCAGACACAGTAGTATTGTAACATTTTAAAAAGATGAAATTGAATCATGTATAGGAAATCCTTAACTTCGATATGTTCGGAAACAAATGCCATGGTAAAGCCAAAAGGTATAGTGTTGAAGTTGAAATGGATGCATAGTGTATTACAAAATGAGTTCTCTAGCAATTCTTATTTTAGAAATTCCATTTATACAATGAATAGTAAATATAAGAAAGGTAGTATAATGCACAGTCTGGTCCAGTGTAGTAATTCTTAAAACTACCCTTTGGAAGGTCTCAGTCCATTCGGGTCTCAAAAACAAGACCTGCTAAATTTAAATGTTTTACCAGTATTTATGCTTACCTAGGATTATTAAGCTCTAAATATTAATTACACAGCAGTTCATACAAAGCACACTATAGCATCAAAGACATTTTACTAGTTAAACCCCTTGGTAGTTAGTACAACACCTTTGCAATGATGTTAATAACACTTTAATTATTTTTACTTGTGATCAATTGCCATATTATCTACACATCAAACCACAGTTATAAAATACATCTGTCAACAATCATTGCTACTATACATTATGTTACGTAAAGGTTTACTACAAGTTTGTACGAACTTCATCTGTTGCATGTGCTTATGTTAAACATTTGCAATTAACCCTAACATTCAATGTCTAGTAGATCTTCTTGGCTTCAAAGATCATGAAAAATTCACATTATGAACTCTTGAAAATCAAGAGAACCCAAGAAGTGTGATACCTTAATGTACTGGATCACTCTCCTGGGACACTGTATCCCACCTGTCCCAGATATACTCTTTGCCAGTTGTAAAGACCTGTGTTACTAAACTGGATGGAAAAGGATGCATGTCCAATTAAAAATTGGACATGGCAAAGTGGTATAAAGTGGTTAGAGCATAACAGATAATAATAGGTGGGCCAATTGGTAGGAGGAGGGTCTCAACCATCTAAACCTCAAGAACAGGAAGCCGAAAGGAAAACAACCTCCATTCTACCATCTCAGTCAGGTCAAATGTGCAAACCCAGTACATAATCAATAATAAAGACACCTACGAACTTAACATCTGAGTAACAGTGGGAAGGGAGAATACAACATGGTGGTTCAACTCCAGTAAAAAAAGGTAAAAAAAGTTGGATATACTTGTCTGAGAGAATAAAAGATCTTGAATCACATCCAAGAGATGGTCATAAAATGAGACATGAGGATAAAGAGGAGGGTAGAAAAATGAAAGAAGGGTTGTTCTGATAGAACTTAAAGAACCCAGAAATCTGTGGTGAGTGGATATCACTGATACAAAAACCTGGTTAACTCTGCCATGACAGTTCCAGAGCCTATGAGATAATTATTAATGCAACTAGAACTAGAACACATGGTGACAAGCAGTTTGGCAGCTCACCACTGAAACCCAGAAAGAAGGTAATGGAAGAAGGGAGGAGTTCAGGGGGTTGAAACATGAGAATTGATGTAGTAGAGGCACAAAAATACAGGAAACCAAGCAGACTATTAGTCATGTTGGAGTATAACTGAAAAGACAGATTATATTTAACACAATTTTAATGGTAGTTTACAGTTATGCACTGCTCATGACCAAACAGGTTTTTATCATTTATGTTTAGTGTGTCTTGCCTTTGTGCATGATTGATTACATTTTAAGATATACATATATGCAATAAGTTTAACAGTACAAATGCTCAGTTTACACACAAAATTACTTAAAAATGTCATATGATACAACAGAATTAGTATACTTAATATCTTTATTTCAAGGTCTGTTGTAACCCACTCTCTTTAGACAGCAGAACTTAAAGTTTGAGAGAAAAAAACTATTTGTGTTTATATGTATTAGCAGAGGCAGTACCTTACAGGCAGTTGTTTGCTCTGACTCCTATGGAGGGCACTGTTTCGTATTTGGCCCAATTCCTATAATATGACAACCAAAAACAATAGTATAAAAGAAAATTTTTTTAACATTATTACAAAGTAAGAAATGTCTAGATATACAACATTGCAAGTTTTCTTATCTGCCTCTCTTGTCAGTACAAACATGTCAAGTAATCCAGTTCTTGATAATTCCACATCATGCTTTTATAAGAGACCCAAATGTAATGAAACTTTATTCAGAACTTTCCCTTACAATGTTTAAATATTGTGCAAAATTTCAACCAAGCCCAACATAAACTGTGGGAAGAGTTCTGCAGACAAGAAAGACAAAGACAGTAAAAATTAATATCATTGTGAACCTATTTAAACAAACTAGAAAATTTAGGAAACTGTGTATACACACAAGTCACTGGTCTCTTTTTTTGGCTACATTATTACAATCATGAACATGTGAAGACTAAGCTCTATCTTTATTTACAGAGTGGTTGAAAAAAATTTCAATATCTGCAAACACATACCAGCATCATCCTGAATTCGTAACACAAAGTAACGGCTGGAATCCAGCACAGTTTCTACTGCAATGCCTGGGTACCTGTCGACTGGACATTTGGCAAATAGTTCTCCTGAAAGGAAACTGTTATCTGAGTATTCTCTATAAATGATACAAAAGTTTTGATAGTTTGGTTTTAAACATCTATTCATCCACTTGCAATTAAAGACACCTGAAATTTTAGATTATTAATAAAAAGTGTTAAATGGCAAGTTTCTAAAGTTATGTATAAATTTATCTGTTAGAAAATTACTTTCAGAATGACTTATCAAACGTTCGTCAGAATAAAAAGTATATCACAAAAATAATAAAGACAAGAAATAGCAAATTAAATTGTACAAAGATTAAACAAATCATAGTTTTAACTGCATAATCATTTGAATTTTATAGTTCTGGTCTTCTTGGTCACACTTAACTGATTTAGACATGTGAAATAAGCTTAAACCAAACATTTATTTATTTATATAATCCACATTTTAATTTTTTTTTACATTTTTGAAGTAAAATGAAATTCAAACAAGTACTTATCTCCAAATTACAAAAACCTTTCCTTGTTAAGTTGCTTTCATGCAACATGACTGAAGTTCTGTATGTTCAAGACAATGTGTCAACTCACCTATAGTTGTCTGCTCTCCCATTGTCCATGTAACTTGTTGCACTTGCATCAGAACATATATGAGCTTTAATTTCCTACCAGAATTCAGATTTCATAGTTGCATTCACAGGTGTATATGTAACAGGCAAGATTCCCAACTTGAAAAACCCATTCAAACACAGGTGCATTGTGATAGTTGGGACCCCCAACACACACAAAGAGTGTGGTCTCAACTGTTAATAATGCATGGAACAAATAATAACTCACTAGCTAAAGTAACCACCTTGTTTGAAACATCACTACCAAATGCTGTTGTTGTTTGGTGTCTTATGGCTCAAGGCCAGTAGGCTATCTGTGCCAAACAACTGCTAAAAAAATAAACAGTAAACGTATTATAAAGTATAAAGGGAAATTAAGTTACAACAAAAACAGTTGCTCAACATTGGATAAATAGAATTAAAAAAGGCCAATGGCCCTTAAAAAATTAAAAGCATCTGTAAGGTGGATAGTGTCACCATCACCAATGACACTGTTTAACATCAGGGGTAAACCCATGAGAGAAACATGTCTAAAATGCTGCCATTTTTCACAGTCATAAAGATGGCACAAAAGTAAAATGTGGGCTACTGTGACTTGAGTGTCACACCAGACCACACATTGGTGCAACTGGGACTGATGAAGAAAATGAGTTAAAAACTGTGACCAATGTATAAGGCTAGTTAGGACAACTTCCTCCTTCTGATCCCTATGAAAACAAGACAGCCAAAGTCCAATAGAAGGTTACATCTGAAAAAGCTTGTCATTACACCACTCACTCCAAGTCGACTGCCAACTGGCGTGGAGCCGGGCCTTGAATACAGGGTTGTAGTCCCTGTATGGAATAGGTACGTTAGTGACAAACAGTGATAGCATCCAACCATATGAATTATGATGCAAATAAAATATTTAGGAATGTATTCAACTTCATCCACATGCTGGCCTACAGAATATCCTCTAAGAGATGTTACAATTAGGATGCTAATGGCATTGCTAAATAATAAATTTGGTTAGATGTAACCCACTGTTCAATTGCAAAGTGCTTGAGAACATAACAGTAAAAAAACCTGCATCAACTGCATAAGTCAGTTTGTTAATACAGTATAAGACAAATGTTTCATCATAAAATGTAAAATAACCATTCACTAGAATTCCTGAAAGGCTCAGTAAATGCAAGATAAGAATAAATAACCATAAAAGGATATAAAAATGTTCCTCTGAATGAAAATAAATACCGTGTTTCTCCGAAAATAAGACAGGGCTTATATTAATTTTCACTCCAAAATATAACACTAGGGCTTATTTTCAGGGGATGTCTTATTTTGATATATTAAAAAAATTAAGTTATAAAGTAAAATAAACTATTATTAAACTATTAAACTAACTGATTAATACTTAAACAAACTAATTAACTAACTATTAAAATAATTAATAAATTAATTTTTTTTTTTTTTTTATTTCCTCTTCCTGCCACTCTTAACTAGGGCTTATTTTAAGGGTAGGGCTTATATTAAAACTATCCCCAAAAATCACACTCGGTCTTATTTTATGGGTAGGTCTTATTATCGGAGAAACACGGTATCACTCATGGTCAGGAGCATAACAAGTGAGAAACAGAGGTTACACCTTCTTTGACAGTTCAACTTGTAAGTAAAATTGACTGATCTAGTTAAGTACAACATCTTCCAGGAAAATCAAATACATAAAGGGAAAGATAAAGAAAACAAGTCTCTAAGGTTTCAAACAAGAGAAGAGCTGAGAAACACAAGACTAAATTCAAGACCCACTTTGGATTATGTGCAGGAACTTCAGGTCATTAAAGCTTGAAAAAGTCATTAAGCAATGGGGACAATAGAGACTGATGGCTTACATCACACTAGAGGGTAGCAGATCAGGAAGGTCTCTAATCAACTATGAAAGAAGTTGATAAACCACAATTATAAAAAAAAAACCAACAACAACATAAGGCTAGAAGCAATTATTGAGAATTAGAAAAAAACACACAATTCATTCTTCAATAAACCAACTTCTGAAATAACCCTACAAGACTGACTGACAGACAGCCAAGGAAGACTGTCAACTAGAATAGGCTAACAATCAACCCTCTCAGGAAGGGAATCCAAATTCTCAAAATGAAAAAAAAAAGTATTTTTGCTGCCATATGTTTCATGACAGCATGAGAGCAACTTGAGGAAATATTTCATATTTCAGGGATAAGTCTGCAATTCAGTCTGTGGGGTCCAGCCAAGTTCTCTCACATTTCATTAGAATTAGTAAAGCAGGTATCCTACAACAGCTTGTGGCATCAAGACACCACAAAATTGGACAATTATATTTTTTGTAGTTCTATTTGACATCATTTTGTGAATAGAAAGGCAGAGGTTAGGAGTTTTACCTTGCAGAAATTTCAGGATGGTTTTATTTCCACTTTAAGGTTGTATTTGAGTATTAATGTTAACTGCCTTCCCACAACTGGCTGCAGACAGTGAAAGACTTTAGGAGTTGAGACCTTGTGGGTGTAAGCACTCAAATCCTAACTGATTTTAAATAACTGGTGGTTAGTTTCACATTGACATTTATATCTTGTGTGATAGATAGAACCTCTGAGACCTTATTCATTACGACTTAATACTGACAACTAAGACTGATAATAGAAAATAACTGATGATTCTAGTTTAGTGTAATGCTTGTTGTATATTAACTTCATTATTGTTTTACTGAGCTAATTTAATTGCCCATTATCAGAGCTACTTATTTCTTTTAGAAATGTAGATAATATAGTTTATGAATGTTAGGATTGTATACTTATATAAAACATGAGCTACCATTTACAATAACAGTACAGAAAGGTCGAACCACAAGTTTTTAGTAATAAATGTTATCCATTAAAGTTCTATAATTTTGAGCTGTATAGTTAGATTATATTTCATCAAACACTTTTAATAAATGTAACAGTATGTGTTAAGTAATAACTGCTAAAACAACAAATACACATGTTTATTAACTGTAAAATACTTATACTGTGAAGCACTGAATAAATTGTGATTTCACAATTAAGTATACATGTAATGTGAGATTCATAAACAGTTTGCAAACTGTGGTAATATATGTGTGCACATTTATTATTATGTGAAAGTTGTGCCATTACATGAGAAATACATGTGCTTATATTTTATTTATGCTCTTCTAATGATCCAAGTATACAATGACACCCAAAGTAGCTTCCTGCCATACTTTAGCATTTTAAATGCCAAAAAGTCATAGTTTTATAGATAACATAAAAGTGACATACATCCCAATGCCATTGGACCAAAACCACTTTACTTGAAAAGTAATAACATCAACATTTTTGGAAACTTTAAATAATTTTGCTTCATCTGCAACTTGCAAGCTTCTCAATCCAAAAGAACTAATATATATTTACTGTTCACATGAAGGTATATAATAATGTATTTCCTTACATTTAAAATAAACTAATGCCTTTGTGTAAAATTATCTCTGTTTAGATTTCATAACCTGTCTGCATGTGTTTTCAGTATTGAGAAAATATTAGAAACGTACAAACCAGAGTTTCTGTCTTCAATCTTTATCATACATTCAGATCCCTTTTCTACAACACGAAGCCTTCCAGTAAAGTCTGGAGCATCCAACTTCCAATCTGTAGCCCTAGGTGAATAAAATGTGGCTTTGTGATAAGACAAAATACACATATACGTGCTTTAATACAACTATTTTTCACATTTTGGTGAGCATGTTTCACATGAAACAAATATCAAAAACATGAATGTAAATTATTATTAAAATTTCTAAACATTGTGCAAAACAAATAAAAAAAACAAAAATCCTGAACAACTCTAAGAGTTCAGTTCATTAATCATTATAAAACCTGAAACTAGTTTCTAATATATCAGCATACACTGCACGTGTGTGTTGTAAGTGAATCATTAGACTACACAATAGCTAGAGTAATGGTGAAATCAATGTGAGTTTGTTTGTTTTGAATTTTCTAACAAGGCTAAAGGAGGGCTATCCACATTAGCCATTCCTAATTTAGCAGTGTAACTTTAGAAGGAAGGCAGCTTGTCATTACCACACACATCCAATTCTTGGACTACTCTTTTACCAATGAATAGTGGGACTGACTGTCACATTACAATGTCCCTATGGCTGAAAGGATGAGCATGTTTGGTGTGACAGGGATTCGAATGCATGACCCTCAGATTGCGAGTTGAGTGCCTTAACCACCTGGTCATGCTGGGGCTAAACACTATTTTCCTGCATAAATATAACTGAAGGTAAACAATACATTAATAACCTGGTCAAATAGTAATGAGGCACAAAAAAAGCTTAAAAAAAATAAATTAACAACATATATAGTAAGTTACTGCAGTCAGCCTTTCTATAATTTTCTTTCTAAACTTAAAAAAAAAACTATAAACACTGGAAATCTGCTCACAGATAGTTTGATCTACTATCTACTTACTATTTTAGTGAGAAAAAAGATATTTCATTCCATCAGGAATACTGCCAAGACCTAGGTGTGGAGATGAAATTAGAAGTAGGTCACTAGGGCTGAATGCTAGGATAAGAATGATATACAAGGAAAAGCAAGGCGGCTGATTGACTTTGTGAGACCACTTCAGTACAAAAATGTTTTTTGTTTTTTTTAGGAAGGATAGTTTACTTTAAAACAGGGTAGGGGATGGGTTGTTTGCAAGGAATATTAACACAACTGTAAGGCTAACTTTAAAGCCAGATAGTGAAGAGGCCCAGAATAATGAAGAAAAAGATGTACAGAAAGAAGGGTACAGTGTGGTAACAAGATGCAAAGGCAGTTTTAATGGTAGGCTAATTCTTTTTATTGTAAGCTAGAAGTAATAATACAGATGGCCTTAATTCATTGGGTTGAACAGAGGATTTACGTAATAGGAATAACTGAAAGCTGACTAAAAATAATAAATTTTTTCCTAAAATACAGAGATAAGTTGTTAGATTACTATGAAAGAGGGGAAAGTAGTTTTATACATCAAATGTGAACTACATGTTTAAGTTGAGAACATGAAAACTAACAACAAATGAGGTTTAATGAACATGTTTTTTTGTTACTGGTTAAAATGTCAGAAGTCATTTAGTTGGAAGTTGTTACATGCCAACAGATGAAACTCAGGGAAATTATTGAGAAACTATATTGTGAGATAAAGAATTAACTGTTAATGACATTATAATTATTGGAGATATTAGTTTTAGGCATATAGATTCACAAATGTTATAGAGTCAAATCATAGGGGACTGCTGTTTAAATTTTATTGTTAACTTACAGAAACAATTGATAGGGCAGATACTGAGGAACGTCTTGGAACAAGTGATAATTGCTCAATTAGATTTTACGTTTTAACGTATATGGAGATAAAGAATAATGAGATTTTCGGTTTCGGCTTTCCAAAAATTAAATTTTATAGAGATGAAACATGAACTATCAGCTCTGAACCAGACAACTGAATGAATTTGGAGATACTGATGAAATTTGGAAAAAGTTTTTAAAATAAATTCTTAAAATATAGTTAGAGGCACATTCCTTACAGATCAAGGGTGACTTCAAATAAAAACAAGTTGTCTCTCAAAGAGTATACAGGACAAATGTAAAGAAAAGCATTATAAAAAGTTTACACCGACTGTAACATTGGGAGATTTGGAGGATCAAAGGTGATCAAAAAGAGCTCAAACACTAAATCACGAAACCCAAAAACATATATGAAAAAATTTGTCTGAAAATATAAAAGTTGTAATTTTTCTGTACTGAAAATATATTTCTGATAGGTACTCACCCCCTTCACATGAATAGCTGTTCTCATTCAATGCTGCCCTCTATCTTCAAAACACCTTTTTTGCATGCCACAAGCCTTGAGCTCCTATGACCTTACAATTCACCAATTCAAATGCATCTTGTGTGCAAATCATAATGCAACAAACCTTCACCAATAAAAGTGCAGCACACCTGACAAATGTGAATCCCCCTACCTGATTCTACTGAACTATTTCTGAGCTTTAGCAGAAAATGGAAGCACCAGTTTTCAGTGAGGAGAAAGTGTAAAGAAAGGTAAGTGCCTATCGGAAATAAACTTTCAGTGCAGCAAAAGTATAACTTCTAATATGATACATTACCTCGACTCACATAAACAGAATCCTACAGAGAACAACGGTTGGATAGGGTCCCAAACCACAAAATAATGGAATTTCAATCCCTTACAGTACATCAATATGTGTGAAAGTAAAAGGATATAACTGCACGTGTTGAGTTGCTATGGTGAAATGGACTGTACGTGACAAGTCAACTGCATCCAATACCCAGACCACTGAGAAGTAATGATGGCAATTTTGATGGCTCACTGTAATTATACAAAGTGAAAGTTATTCTACACCAGCAGAAAACCACCACTCTACTCTGCAGTGAATGATATTTCTGTATCAATTTACATATGTCATTAAACCTTTAAAGATGCCTTTACAGTGCACACTCAAGCAGCTTGGAACTGGAAAGTATTAAGGGCTCTCAAACTCCATTAGAACAAATGGAAGGAGGGTAAAACACAGTGACAGTGGAGAGTATGGAGAAATATGAACATATATGAAGTTGTCCACATGTCAGTTGGAGAAATTCCTACTACAAATGATGGAGATGAGATGTCAGGGAAGCCATTCAGGCAGTATAGAGCATGGATAGTACAAAGTAGTTTGTCCAGATCTGCCCAAGGATACAGGTAGGAAATTGAAGGAAGGGAAATCCAAGAGAAGGAGGAATTACCCTACCAAACCACTGAAGTTTTGGTGAGGAAAGAGCAATCCAGATAAAGGAGAATATATTTGGAATGATACAGAATAAGTAAAATGTTGATGGCACATAAATCTGACCTTTGACATCTACAAGCAAAAAGAAGAAAACAAAAGTTTAAAGGGAGATGTGAAAAATCAAGCACAAGGACAGAAGTTCAAATGGAGGCAGTGTAGAATCACACTAACATCCCAATCTGGAAGGACAGCATGCTATAATAGATGACTGATCATGTAGAATGCAACAAGAGGAAAAGGTAGTAGAGGAAAAAACTTTAAAGTACTGGGAAAAATTAAAAATGTGGAATAAGGCAGCCGAAAAACCCATGATTGAAGATATAACCTAAATACAGAAAACCACTGATCAAAGTACCAAACGAGTAAATCCATAACAAGGAAAAACATTCTCCTGCCAGATCTGGTTAAACACAACAAAAAGAAGAGGACATAGAAAGGAGAGAGATGGCACAGCATATGACAGTGAAAGTCATTAGATCCAATTGACAAAGAGCAAGAATGAATTCCATTACTATAAAAGCATGATTATAGTCATAGAGATGATTATCTTGAAAGGAAAAAGATGATCATTTATTCAAGACTTCATTATCAAGAAGGAAGGGGAAAAAAAAGTGCTAGAGAGACAAGATCTCACTGAGTACATCAACAATGATTTGTACATCAGCAACTTCCTGACAACTGGAGAGCATGATGAAAAATGGATGGGAAGCATACCTCCCACTGGCCTTCCAAATCTTATCCCACATGACTTTGGAACTGGTGACAAAAGAGCTGCAAAGTGTGAACTTTATTCAAAATTCCTATTGGCTTTGACATCTAACCAGCTGAGCTTGGCCCAATGGAAAGCAATGTGACTGAAAAGAGTGTGACACCTACAAAAGGTATCCCTAGCCCATTTCTGAACTTTTTGTACTTACTAGCAGGCTAGAGACCACCTTTAACAAGGATACAGTGATAAACATTTCAAGGTTTTGAAACAGAATGAACAGCTGCTCAAGTAATGCAATCAGTTACAGCCCCCACTCAGTCGTTAACAGATAGAAGACTAACGACAGCAAGATCAAGTTCTAAGAGAGAGATGAAAAAGAGCCAGTCAGCCTGGTCTAACTTCCACCATAGCACTCAGACTGGGTGGCATTGATCATGACCAAGCTTTCTCAAAACTATAGGTACATGATTATTGCCCCAAGGATCACTGTCAACCCTTCAAGGACAATGAGAGAAAAGTGGAACAGATAAAAAATTCAATATCAGCAAAATATTACTAGGTACATGAAAATGTGCAGAAGAACCAGTAGTGAATAGAAACAGATTTGAAATCTGAGGATAAACACTCCACAGATTGTTCAATCCTCTCAAGATCAGCACCTCCCCATGGTGGACTGTGTCCATTGACCTTTTCATGGATCAAAGGCATGTTATTTTATTTGTTGACTTGCATTACAAATTTTATTGAACTACTTTTTATGAATTTATGTTAATGAGTTTGGAATCAAATTGTAGATAATTCAAACTTTAATAAGAGCATAGTTATAATTACTATATATGATATATAATAATTGAAATGTGACTGTTTATTACAAAATATTAGTCCACTAAAACACAGCCAAGACAGGGAAGACTAAAGGTCAGTTTTATATTACTGGACATGTGACCTGAGTACACATCCACTGCATCAAAGCAAGTTATGTAATGCTAGCTAGGCATGACTGGAAGGTCAATATAATAAAAAAACAATAAATATATAGTAGCATTATGAGACTTAATCTGCTTAGACAAACATTTGTATTTTCATGTTACAATATGCAGTCATTTCACAATGAGAAAAGTATAATTTATATTTCCTAATCTTTTCATGATGGTTAAGAGGGTGGTTAAGTGATAAACCCAACATAGTTAGAACACAGAAAACACAAAATATAGTCTTGCTGAAACCAAATATTTGAAATATATTTAGAAGATTTGAGAGATTACACAAACAAGAGATCTTTGAGCAAAGAATAGTTTTTTTAATCATAACATGAAATCAATTTACATTCAGACTAGTACCAACACAGACTCCATTTTCACAAACAAATCTTTAGTAAACATATTTCATTAAAAACTGTTTTTTTATACACAAAAAACTTGTACTCTTTACTAACAGCTTACCACATTATGTGAAGAAACACATGTTGTATCAAAAGTTATAATGCAAATACTTAATGTGCGCAAACGTGTAGATGTACTTGTGTATATCGCACCAAGCCCATAGCATAACGGTTAAAGTCTCCCAGGAAAAGAGCTGGTAACTATTCAGCAAGAGCATCAGAATCTGATTTATCATAAATCTCTTGGGAAGACAAGTAGAAGGACCGAACAGTGGTGGCAGGTAGGTAAGTATTCAGTGTTTATTAGCACAAAGTTGCAAGGCTATCTGTGCCAGACATGATGTGGTACAGTATAGGTGGAGGGCAATTAAAGTAAAAAGTAAAATATGTAAAATTAGGAACTGTCAGGAAGACTGAAGCAAGAAGTACACCCTTGTTGTTAGTCATCTGAAGTTGGCCTTTCCAGTCCTGGGTTCAGTTCAAATGAAAAACAAAAACTAAAATGTGTAAAATTAAGACTTGCCAGGAAGACAAGTGTCAAGATCGAATTTGCAGTCAGTCACCTGAAGTTGGCCATTCCAGTCATGGGTTCAAGTCAAAATAAAAATTGAAATGTATAAAAGAAATCATGCTAAAACACTATATAGTCCAATAAAAAACCTTAAATTAAGTGTAAAAGACCAACAGCTCTTAAAAATGTAAAAATATGAGTGAGATGGGCAGTATCACCTATATCATGGGCCAAAGTCAAGGGCAAACCTGCCTTACAAATATCTTTAAAATGGTGTCATCGATCTAGGTTGTAAAGACAGCCTGATAATAAAATGTGGATGATTGTGATCTGAGTGCCACATAGACAACACATTGGTGCAACAGTACCAAATAAAAGGAAGTGGTGGGTTAAAAAACTGAGACCAATGTATAGCCTTGCCAAAACAACCTCCTGTCTTCAATCAAGCAAGAGGGCCAAAGACCTAGAGAAGGTTTGATTTGAAAAAGCTTGTAATTGTGTTGCTCATTCCAAGTTACCTGCCATCTGGTGTACAGTCTGGATTTGATAACTGGACCATAGTCCATGTATGGAATAGATACTGGGATGATAAATCCAGAACAGACAGACTTTGCTGCTCTGTTGGTGAACTCATTCATACAAATATCAGCATGACCTGGTATCCAAAAGAATTGGATGGAGACAGATAAGAGAGAAAGATAAGTTAGTTTGTTTTCAATATTGATAAGAAGAGGGTGGTGACTATCATGGAATGATCCAGGGCCAACAGACAGCTGAGTGATTCCGTATATATTGTACAATTTGTATATTGCATTATTTCAATATGATTTAGGGCAAGAGAGATGGCATACAATTCGGCAGTGAAAACAGAAACTGTAGGGGAGAGGCTGTGTGCCACAATCAAACTGTCACAAACCATGGCTGAACCCACTGAATCACCTGATTTGGAATCATCTGTATATATAGGAGTAGGTGGATCATATGAAAGATGTTCAGCAAAGAAAGAGTGATATTTCCAATCAGGTTTATCTGCTTTCCTCAGATGACTCAAAGATAGGTTACAATTGGGGACAGTAATTTGCCATGGTGGAATAGGCTGATTTAAAGAAACTGCAATGTTATTCAAGGATAAATTCAAATCTTCTAATTGTGCCTGGATATGGAGACTAAAAGGAACAATGGTAGATTTTCTGTTATTAACAAGTGTGGTCCACTGTGGTTGGAAAACACAACTCCAGGTAGGATGCTGTGGTAAGGATCAAAATTTGGAAGCATACATTAAAGACAATTGCAAACTGCGAAAATATGGAAGGGGTTCATGAGATTCCACATACAGACTTTGCATGGGAGAAGTACAAAAGCTCCAATGCAAAGACAAAGCCCTGGTGATGGACAGGATCCAACATTTTTAGTGCTGAGGTTCTGGAAGAACCATAAACCACAGACCTATAGTCAAGTTTGAATCAGATGAGGGTATGTTAAATTGTGAACATGGAGTATCAATCTGCTCCCCAAGAAGTAAAAGAGAGGACAGAGAGAATGTTCAATGCTTTTAGACATTTGATACAAAGTTGCTTGGATGTCCAATATAAAATTTAATTTGCAATCAAAATATAAGACCTAAGAACTTTGCCTCAGAGATAACAGGAAGTACAACATCATCAATATGAAGTTCTGGATCTGGGTGGATTCCCTGTTTGCAGCAGGAATGTATACAAACAGTTTTAGAGAGTGAAAGTTTAAAACCATTTGCCATGGTCCACTTCAGAATCTGATTGACTGCAGTTTGTAGCTACCGTTCAATAAACCTCATGTTTGATGACTGATATGAGACATGAAAGTCATCAACAAAACGACCGTTTGCAACTGTAGAGGGTAGCTGTTCAATGATGGCATTAATCTTTAAAATGAAAAGTGTGACACTCAGAATACAGCCCTGAGGGACTCAAAGTTCCTGTGGGAAAAAATGAGAAAGTGTTGAGCCCACATAGACTTGGAATCGGTGCTTCATTAAGAATTGCTGGATGAAAAGGTGTAAGTTTCCATGCAATCCATACAAGTGAAGGTCTCATAAAATGCCATATCTCCATGTTGTATTGTAAGCTTTTTCTAAATAAAAAAAACAGTAACAAGATGTTGTTGCCTTAAAAAGGCTTCTCTGATTGATGTTTCAAGGCAAATTAAGTGGTCTATCGTAGAGCATTGTCTTCGGAACCCACACTGAGTATGTGAGAGGAGGTTGTTTGATTGAAGAAACCAAATGTGGCAGGCATTGATTATCCTCTCTAAGATCTTACTGAGACAACTTGTCAAAGCAATTGGATGATAATTTGAAGAAATCATTGGATCTTTTCCAGGTTTCAGAATAGGGAGTATGATAGCTTGTCTCCAAGCATCTGGATAGACATTTTCCTGCCATAAATGATTAAAGACAGCTAGGAGAATTGTAAGAGTTCTGGGAAAGGTGGCATAACATCTCATAATGTATATTATCAGGTTCAACTGATGTATTGCCAGACTGATGAATTGCAAGTTTGAGTTCCATCAGTGCAAGAGGGTGATTGTAGTCATAGGAATGGTCAGTTGAAAAGGAAAGAGGCAGATGCTCTGCCTGTGTTTTAATGATAAAGAGGGGGCAGAAGTATATCTTCCATTCACCCTCCAGATCTTATCTTAAAAAACTTTTGTGCTGGTGGTTGAAGAATGCTGGAAGTGTATTTAATCGAAGATTCTTTCTGGCTTTGACGTCTAACTTGTCGAGCATGTGCATGAGTTTGCTGAAATACAATGCAGTTTGAGAGCATGGGGTATCTTTGAAATTTATCCCAAGCACGTTTCTGAGTTTTTTGTTTTATAGAATAGGCAGAATTCCACCAAGAGCGGGGATGCTGTGGGGAACATGTTGAGGTTTTAGGGATGCATCGAGTAGCAGCTTGTATAATACTGTTGGTTACTGCTGCTATACAATCATCTATGAATAATTTACATGAGACGGCAGGGTCAAGTTCTGAGAGAGTAGTGAAAGAAGGTCAGTTAGCCTGACCAACTTCCACCGAGGTACATGGGTTGGGTGGTACTGATTACGGCCAATGTCTTGTGAGATGATGGAAAAATGATCACTACCTTGTAGATTGATATCAACCTCCCAGGAAAAGTGAGTGAGTAGCGAAGGGGAAATGACAGAATGATCTACAGCTGTAAATGACTGACTGGGTGCAGGAAAATATGTGTTAGAGCCAGGTTGTGGTTCAGGAGCATATGTTCTATGGTGTGCCCTCTCATATGAATATGGGAGCCACCCCAGAGGGGATTATGGCCCATTGAAATCTCCCAAGATTAAAAAGAGGGTAGGCAGTTGCTCAATGAGAGTATAGAGGTCTGATTGATTATAATGCGTTTCAGGTGTAAGGTATAGAGAGCAAATAGTGATGGTACAACCCAAGGAGACTGGGATGGCTACAGCCTCCAAGGGTGTAATCAATGACAGGGACCAAGTGCACAAATGCTGATCAATCAGCAATGCAACTCCCCCATGTCCCCATCCTACACGTACCCTGTCATTCCAATATAATGAATAGTGTTGGATAGTAACTGTATTTGTAGGCTGTAGAAATGTTTCCTGCAAAGAAAGACATATGGGATGATAAAAGTCAATCAGATCTTTGATGTCAATCACATTTGACTGGAAACCTCGACAGTTCCATTGGATTAGTGTGGCCATATGTAATTATTTCAGAGGAGAAGACAGTGAAGAGTCCTTCTGCTTATGACCATGTTTTTTTTTTCTTTATTGGATGTGGATCTATTGCCCTCTATGAATCCTGCTCTAGCTCGCATGGTCGGGTCTGAATTTATCGGTAAACATACTCATGATTGAGTGTGTGGATGAGTGTTTTTTTTTCATTTTTGGGATATCAAGAGAGGGAGACCTCATGGAAACATCTTGACTTGAAGAAGGTGAAGTTCAGCAATGACTGAAAGGTGTGGTCAGGACACTGATTTGTGAACTGTGTTGATTTTGGAAAGTGTTTCATTAAGATTTGCTGGTGAAGATTGTGTAGGAGATAGGGTAAGGTCTGTTTGGACTCCTAATGTAGTAGTAGAACAGGTTACAGCAGCACAAGTTCTGGACAAAATAGGTAATAATAATTTTCCAGCCTCTGTGTAAGTGAGATTGTTAACTGTCTTGAGATGATGTACTTGTTTTTCTTCTACCCATTTAAGGCAAGAGGTAAAACAAGAATGATGCGTACCATTATAGTTTATACAATGTGGTTCGAGTTTCAGGGACAGTCCTTAAATCTCTTTCAACTATGACTCCTCTGGAAGTATTCAAAGTAGAATGAGGAGTAACCTCAATGAATATGTCCCCAAAGGCCTTTCATGTCAAGAGGAGTTTGGAATGCTGTGAAGAAGTTTCCACTAAGATGTCTCCTGAACATAGCTTTTTTACCGATTTAAGGGAGCCAGCAAGACCTTCTAAGACCTTTTGAATAAAACATGGGGACATCTGCCCTAGAGGTTTGTCACTTAAGGAATGCAAAATTAGGAATTGTGGGACAGATTCAAGTGGTGAGGTAGGCTGTACAGATTCATCAATGCATGGTCATTTTCTAGTAGTTGGGTTTTTCTCAATGGTTTCAAGTTGTGTTATTTTTTTTTGTTTTAGGAGTATCCATAATGAACAGTAAATTTTTCAGTGCCCACTGACCCCACCTACAATGGAGCCCTGCAAGGAGACACACTACAGTACCTTAAGGGCACTGCAGCAATGCCAGGGTTTCATGAGCACTATACATGAACACCAGTGTCAGACACAATGTCCACAACACCTGTTGTGGACGTCCTATGCTGGTACTCAGTTGACCCTGGCCTAAATGGTCTAGCCGACTAATCCTGGGGGGGGGCACCTCAAGACTGCCCATTTACAAGAATTCAAGGCCAAAGTGGTGTGTTGGAGTTGGACCCCTCAACCACCAGGATTCTCTCCTCCCCTTCATGGGTTACCACGTACGGCAAAAACGCAGGTGGATGTTTAGATCCCAGAGGAGGTAAACTGTAAGAACAAAACCTTCCCTGGTAGGTCCCCTCACCACGTACAGGAATCCACATCGAGGAGAAATGTGATGGTATAACCCAAACACATAGAGATATCTACAGCCTCCAAACATGTATCGAGTGGCACAGACAAGGTAGGTACATGTTGGTCAACCACCAGTACCACCCTTTTATAAGCTTGTCCATCACACAACCTGTTATGCCAGTATAAGGAAATCTGCAGAAATATGATAGTGTTGGTAAGTTTCAGGAATGTCTCCTGCAAAAAAAAAAGACATATGGGATCATAGGAATTGATGAAGGCCTTAATTCTTTCAGCATGGGCTTCGTCTCGGGGACCAACCTTGTGACTGGTTGGTTTGTGCTTGTTATAGTTTTTGTGCTATAATATTCATAAAATGAATCTCTGTACAGTTATCTCTCTTTTTTATGACTACTATATCCAGTTGCTAAGCCTTTCAAAATTTCACATGTGGAGAACATGAAATAATTTATTTTTGGTCTTGTATAAACAGTTTAATAACTAAAAAATCATAAATTACTGTATCAGTGCCACAGAATACTACTATAATTTATCAAGCTTAGTAAATAAGCTATATTTCTGTCTAAAACATAAGACATTTCAAGGAGAATAAATTCAACCTGTCTCCTTGAAATCTTGTTTGGAAAGAAGGGATGGCATCCTAACACTCGAGTATGGCTGGTGAAGCCATTAGGAGAATGTTACGAGCTTTTGATTGGTTATTCATATCATATACAGAACTGTATATAAGGAAGCATTTCCAAAAAAGGAAAAAGATGAACAGAGCCACTGTGTTTGATTCAGTATAAGAATAATATCTCAGTAAATAGAAAAGAAAGGAGGTTCTTATTTTAAATTGAAGCTTATGAATATTGCTAACTTGAGTTCCTAATTCATACAAAACTAAATACTTAGTATTATGACACCATAAACATTTAATACGAACTAGTGCTGCGTTCAACATATCATGTGACACACAAAAATTAATGTTAAGTATTTTTTAATATTTCATTTTATATTAAGATTTTAATAACATATAATACTAAAATCTGAATTATGATTTATAGTTTGATACCACACTTACTAACATAAGTCTTTAAAATAATACTTCAATAGAATTTTGAATGCAAGTGAACAAATGTCATGAGATGGCCATTGACCCATAACACATCTGTAAAGGGTTAATGTTATCCACATTAGGAAAAAAATCCTTGATAGTTCTATTATATCAAAGCAATTATTTTTAATTATGTAGTGGAGAAATGGGTGGAAAACCTTTCTGTTTACAACAGTGCCATTTTACTTTGCTAGAATGAGCTCTGTTAACCTTCACAGATCGTGTTGTGGGTTAAGTGAGATTTTCTGAAGCCACACAATTGACACAGTGAGGGTCCAGTTAGCACTTGCATACATCACGCTCTTTACCTCCACAATGAGCACACGATAGAAGCATGACAAGATGCCTTCAATAACCAAACTGCTTACATCTGAAACATCCGAGAGGGCTGGGAATATATGACCATACCATGCAGTTTAGATAACCTACCTTGATTGTGGTAGGTGTACACAGAGATGTAAACATCAAAATAAGAAGACTGTTAGGCAGCATAATTCCTTCTTTATGAATGGAGATACATCTCACTGTAGAAACTCCTTGCCTGGAGAAGCCAACTTGGATTTCTGTGTCACATGTTCTTCAAACCCCTCTCAACAATAACTCCTTATGAGGAATTCAAAGTAGCAGGGAGAGTAACCTCAATGGGTATGTCCCCAATGGCCTTTGAATTCAGTAGGAGTTTGCTATGTTTTGGTGTAGATGTTTCCCCAAAGATGTCTCCAGAATACAACTTCTTAATTCACTCTGAATAAAATGAGACATTTGCCCTCAATATTTGTCAGTCAAGGAATACAAGATCAAAAAACACAGTACAGATTTAGAATGGGTTGAAGAATGCAAGTGAGAGTCTTCAAGATATGGTCATTTACCAACTGATTGTTTTTTTACAGTTTTATTTTTTGAAGGATTTGGGGGATCCATAAGGAGAGGAGAAAGATTCAGTGCCCACTGACTCTATCCACCACAATGTCCTATATCTCTAGATGGCTACACTAAATGAGAATAGCCATTTATGTAAGAAGCAATCAGGTACTGGATCAAACATTTATAATAAGGATTTCTTCAAACATATTAAGGGTAAGCAAAATATTAGGATGGGAGCAGGGCCTTTGAGAGAGGATAGAGGAAGGCTAATATATGATGATTATGCAAATGGCTGGGTTAGAAAATTCTACTGTTTCTTCAGAAAAGATTTAACCAATATTCCTCAACTTGAACAGCTGCTAAATGGGAACACAATTGAATAAGATGATCACATTAATTCTGGGCTTGAGAATGAAAATTGGAAAGTTAAAATAATGATACAGCTCATGGGCCAGACAATATTTACCCAAGGATTTTGAAGTAGGGGTTAAGAACTGGATATGTGAGCCACTTGCTATTATTTTCTAGGTCCTTGAATAGTGTACAGGTGCCAGAAAACTGGAAGTTAACTAATGTAACCCCTTTTTCAAAAGGGGTTATAAAAATTTTTTTCATCAGTAGTGGGAAAAGGTTTTGAAAGTCTGGATAGTCAGCATGGTTTTCCAAAGTGAAAATTTTACCTTAATAATCTCTTGACATTTCCTGAAGAAGTTACTACTTCCATATGTAAGAGTTGGTTGTGGATTTGGTGTATCTGGATTTTCAGAAAGCATCTGATAGGTGCCACATAAAAGGCTTGTTAAAAATGTTTATCTTTGTAGGATTGGGGATAAGTTAGCTCACTGGTTAGAAAACTGGCTACGTGGAAGAAAGCAGGAGGTTGTTATAAATATATTTCAGTCAAATTGAATTAATGTTGCAAGTGGGGTACCTGCAGACTCAGTGTTAAGACCTTAACTTTTGTTTACTTACATCAATAACATAGATGAAGAAACAGTTTCAGAAAACATTAAAGTTTTGGGTGCTGCTGGCTGTGAGCAAGGTGCTGCTGCTTTATGAAAGGATATGAAGTATTTGGCGAGTTAGGTAAAAATAAATTACTTTCAAATATAATTATTACAATTTGAATGATGAGCATAACTTTGCTGGGAATAATTTTAATAGTGTTATGGAAAAAAAAAATCTTAATACTCTGGTTCATCTGCCCCTCAAGCCATCCAAACATTGTGATGTTGCTCGTGGAAGAGCAAATTGGATTTTAGGTTGTATCTACAGAAGTACTGAATGCAAGTCTAAAGAGGTTACAGCAAGCTTTTGTTTCAAAGTGTACTGTAATATTGCTTTTGATTCAATGGTAAACCCAAACATTACCTGTACAGACCTATATTTATATACAAATTGCATATTTCTACACATAGTAGAGGAAAAACAGTTGTTAGTGTTAGAATTATTCAGTAACTTAAATTGGCTTATTTTACTTTAAAATTGTCATTGTTTTTGTATATATTTATAAGTTAATGGCCAAGGTCTTACTTAATGTTATGCACTTCAATTAATTTTCAATTTGCTTGTGAGCTTTATATTTAGTTATTTGTTAACTTTGTATCTAGTGAACATATACTAAGGTAATTAAAGAACTTATTTTGTGGCCTCTATCATTTTAGTACTAATTTAAACTTAATTAAATATTTTAATTTTATGTACAATATTAGTTGTTTACTAATATTTTTGTTATTTCTTTTACAAGCTGGTAGGCCTATATATACATTACCAAACTCGTACATAAAATAACCACAAAAATTTGAAAAACTGTAAAAGAGGAAATAATACAAAATTGATTGTGAAATCTCACTAATGTAAGCTGTGGTATAAATATGTAAAAAAACAAATACTTAAATTATTATACCCATAAGCTGAGAATACTGTGAGAAAGCATGCCAGATTTAAACTATAGCTTGTGGAATTACAAATGTTATTATATATCAAATAATTTAAAAACATAAATATGACAAAAACACAAGTATAATTAATAACTGATAAAATATATCTATTTAAAACACAGGGTGTTTGGAAAGTCTGGAACCATAGGTAATTCACAGCTTTTCTTAATTTCAGATAAGTGATTGATTATAATGCTGTCAAAGTATGAGAAAGTCAAGTTATTTCTGTTGTGTGGCAGAGAAGGTTGCTGCTAAACTTAATGCATGCCATCTAGAGACAGAGAAAGAATGAAACACATTACATTGTCACTGAAAAACTGTTAGCTAAATTTATGTAGACAGAGTGTGAACGGCAGAAAACCCCTGTGCAGACCATATAAAAGTGAGAAGACACAATTCGCTGTTGTGGTCAAGATACATGCCACCCCTTGACAATCTCTTCAGCGAACACGGATAAAATCTGCAAAGTCAATGATCTATAATATCTTTGTTGAAGTACAATGAAACCTACACAAATGGCAACTTCTGCACAAATTCAGTGAGGATGACCCACATTTTCAGTGCAAATGTGTGAATGACTCATTATACAATGCAAAACATTGAGTACTTCCTTCAAACTGATTGAGCCTAATTTTTATGTGAATGGAGAAGTCAACAAAGTACATGCACTGGTGGTCATCAAACAACCCCAGCTGGTTTAATGAAGCAAAAGATCATAGTGCATCTAAATTCACACTTTGATTTAAACTATGGAATTGTCATGTGGTTGGGCCTTTTTTTTTTTTTAAATACAATAGTCAATGATGCATCATACTTTAAGTGCTACAGGAATAAATGATGCCACAATTTGAAAGTTGAAGTAACAATCCTTGCATCTCCTTCACATAAAACAGCTGGGTTTGGTTGAATGACACTTTCCCAGGATATTGAATTGCCAAACATGTTTTCCACAATCTCTGAGCTTGACTCCCATATCTGTTTTTCTACGGACACTTAAAGGCATGTGTACATAAAGATCATGGAAACCAAACATTTGAAACAATGATTTTTTTTTTTTAGTGCTGGCTGAATCATTAGAAATGATACAAATATGCTTTGGAGCGTTCAACAAGAATGGAAATACTACTTACAATCTTATTTTAAATGACAAGGAGAACACATGGAAGACATTATGTAGAATTCACTGATGTGCCTATGATTCCACACTTTTTGGACACTCCATACCTGAATATACAATACTACAACTTTGATTATTCTTGTGTGAGAATGTGTATCATACTTTCTCAGCATTACAATGACACATTACACTTATTAAAAAAATATACCAATTACAAGCAACAATTTTAAATGTGATACTGCTTAAAACAGCTTTCAGGCCTAGAAAAGGAAAGCAAATACATATCTAATAGCTTGACACTCATTATATTAAGGTATCTTATATATATATATATATATATATATATATATATATTAAGTAAGTAGTAAATAACATTTTATTATTATATATACAATCTAAATCACACCCATGAATCGACTTAGTATAAATTTCTTCATAGTCAGTACAACTGCCAAACATTAAAAATGATTTTTAGATATTAACAGTTGTTAGTTAATATTGGTACTATGCTGCAGTTGTACTAAAAAAAAAAGTGTAGACAGCATGCAAAAACCTCAAAGACAAAAAAACAAACAAAAACATTTAAGGTAAGTTACTATTAAATGTTTTGTAAGAAAACCCAATGAGACTAAGTCACTACAATTTACTTATTACTGAATAATTATCTGAGAGTTAACTTATTAACGTTCTAGAAACTTTAACTAAAATTGAGTCTTATCAATTGGTATTAGCATTTTGATTGCTATAGATTACCTGATTATAACATTTTCTCTTGTATTTGTTTATCTTTTGCATATTTTTTTTATTACTTGTTTAATGTCTTTCTTTTATTCCACAAATCTTTTGATGGTGCATATACTATATACAGTACATCCTTAAAGTACTTTCTCAATTTTTGTATTATCAGAAAATTTAGATTTTTTTTATATTTCAGTATCCTTTTATCCTTTTAAAATATAAGTAACTTTCATGGAGGAATTGAACATAACATTTGTATAAATGTACTTCATAGTAGCACCACTGTATATCAATTTTGACATATTTTCTCCAATAAAATGTGTCAATTAGTAAAATAAGAGTAATAACATTATCAAACTTATGTTCAAAATGTACAATCAAATAATATATACAGTTTTAATTTTATTTTAAATTAAAACACTCTAAAAATAGACAAAATAAAGTTGATAAGCATATACATGTTATAACACTTAACAAATATAACAGGAAAATCTACAGCAATCAAAATGCTATCATATCACTGCCAAATGAAACCAAAAATCAGCTGCAATTTGAAAGACTTAATTTCTGACAAATTTGTAAGTCGATTCCTATTATAAAGTGAGAAACATTTTTGATAATTTACTTCAAGTTTCAATCTCTTTTTATCAACTTATCTACCACTGAAATACTTGACCTTTTATTTAATTTATCCCTGGACGCTATTTAAAATTTATTACATAAACCTGGTGATTATCCTCAAATTTAAAAAGTGATCAAACTTACGCCAATAGTAATAATCACTAATACTAGTAAGGCATCAAATTATGCCGGTACTAAGACGATACTATCAGTAGTAGTACTAGTACTGAGACCTATAAGTTTTTTTTTTTTTTTTTTGCCATTTTTACGTTCATATTTTTCTTTTTCAAAAACAAGTTCATTTTACCTTCTACTTTTTTTTTTCTCGGTTTTTAATAATTTCATTCCTACTAATACTAAAAGTTCATTCATACTAATTTACTCTAATAATAAAATATAGTTAGTTGATTATGTACATTACTAATAGATTTATATCAAAATAAACACCTGAAACCTCGATTGGTAGTTCGTGGGGGTATTTTGTAAATAAATACTTCTTGTTTCACCAGTAATACACGCTCATACTCATCCATTTTTATCAGCTGGGTTGAAAAACTCCCTCTCGCTCCTTTTGTCTATTATAAATAATAGAGGGCGATCGCCACATGATTAAAAAAGAAAGAAAGGAAACTGATTTTGCTCTATTTTTCATTACGAAAGATATTCAACTTTACAGTTTAATTGAACACCTTTCTCAGTACGTTATTGCTTGATAAATGCTCCTGTAGGGGAACTGAAAGCTTGCAAATATAAGAAAAGTATTTTGATGCAGGGAACAGTCCGTGTTTAACAATTTTCTCCTATTAGGCTGGCAAATTGTAATCTGGAAACATATAAGAAAAAATTAGGTTTCACAATCCTTAACATGACCAGTTGAGAAGTGTGATAACAACCTTCAACAGCTCAAATAGGCCAATGATAAATAGTGTATTCTGTTGAAAATTGTTTTCATTTCATTAGGAAAAGATAGAGAAGCTTTAAGGTACTCGACTTTATTGAATGTATCACTCGGGCTTTCTCTACCTTCCAATGAATAAGCTCACATTACCTAACAAAAATCATACTCTAACCAGCTATATGTCTTGTTTGACCTTCGAGTAAAGCACCGATAGGACTAATTTTCAAGTGATAGATTAAATGGATGACAACTAGTCCTCATCACCCATCGCCAACTTTCGGTTTACTTTAGTCAGACTGATTAGTGAGATTTGACCGTCAATGTCGACAGTCTGGCTTTCTGAACAAAAAAACAATTTCCATTTGTGATATTTACGGATAGGCAAACCCGTAAATAACGGCACATTTATTCATGAAATAAGTTCTGTAGACGATAATTTGACTATTAATAATTTTATGTAGCATAAAAAGTAAACAAATTATGGCCTGGCATGGCCAAGCGCGTAAGGCGTGCGACTCGTAATCTGAGGGTCGCGGGTTCGCGCCCGCGTTGCGCTAAACATGCTCGCCCTCCCAGCCGTAGTGTATAATGTGACGTTTAATCCCACTATTCGTTGGTAAAAGAGTAGCCCAAGAGTTGGCGGTGGGTGATGATGACTAGCTGCCTTCCCTCTAGTCTTACACTACTAAATTAGGGACGGCTAGCACAGATAGCCCTCGAGTAGCTTTGTGCGAAATTCCAAAACAAATTAAACACATTTGAAGGACAATTAAAAATAATATTTAGTTAGACACAACAATAAAACACAATGTGTATATCTGCTTATACAAGTGGACAATAGCCTCCACTGCATCCAGGAATAGTTCGTCAGCTTTCCACTAAAAACCAAGTAGAGATTAATAAAAAAGTGCGCCTAATTTTAACAGGAATACTTGCTTTTTTGTTTAGTTTACAGTATGACCTAGTGACCTTTGTTTTATAACAACATTGATCAGCTGTTGCATCTAGTCTATATGACACTCGGCTAGCGAAAACTATTGCAGTGTAAATTCTTTTATCTTGGAAATATGTGTGATTATATCAGTGGTTACGAACCAGATGTGCTCGTACCCCTTGAGGGTGCGAGATAACATTTATTTTAGCCACCTTTACCTTTATTCTTAAATAAATAATTACTATGAGGGGTGCGAGAACATATTAACATTTTTTAGGGGTGCGGGGCATAAAAAGGTTGAAAACCACTGAATTATATTATTCTCCCAAACAAAATATACTAAGAACAAAGAAACAAAGCCACTACAACAAGGTTATTTTAACAACTTTCTGGACTTTTTGATGGCGCATTGCCAGTAACAACAGAAGTTCTTGATCTTATGTTCTCTGATGTTCATTTATACACATAAATAATTGCAGATGGATCCCTCCTCAATTCTATCAGAAGTTGGATAATGGGCTGTTGTCCTGGAAATTTTTCATCACAAGAATCTGACATATTTCCTCAAATATGTATGATTCCAAATTTCAAACCTGATCTGAGTGAAGTCCAGTTGATACAGTAAATCTTGAAAGATACTTGTTGGCCAGTTTCTTTACAGTAATTTCTCTTTCTCGTTTAGGTGATTTTTCCGGTGATTATTCAACATAACACTGCTGTAGCTACCCATGCTGTTTCTATAGCGAATGTTGCTCTTAGAGCGGACCTACTGCAATATAAAATTCTCTGTACATCTCGACACCCAACTCAGTAGCAATAGAATTTTCTTAGTCAATGCAATGTCTTTTTAACACCCAACTGTTCAGCTATTGAAAGGTTTGAAAGTAATGAAATGCTTTACAATGTGGATATTGAGGAAGTGCCATATGTAGCTACTGTTTCTATCCGTTGATATCTTCCCTTTTACAACATAATTAGCCGTCTTGTAAACATAAAAAATCATATTGTGCCACATATATCTTTGTTTATGAAGTGTTTGAAAGTCTTGGAATCTATTTGCCAAGGTCTTTCTGCGTTATTTTTGAGCAACTGAATTATAGGGTTCAAATCCGTATCTTTTGCCTGAACAACTTCCAAATGAGTATTGAGCCACATGAGTTTTCAACCATAAATGTGCTTTAGGTTGATAGGCTTACTATCTTGTTCTTCCTGTTTCTTGCAGTTGCTTGTTTTTTAATTTCGCGCAAAGCTACACGAGGGCCATCTGGGCTAACTGTCCCTAATTTAGCAGTGTAAAACTGGAGGGAAGGCAGCTAGTCATCACCACCCACCGCCAACTCTTAGGTTACTCTTTTATCAACGAATAGTGGGATTGAATGTCACATTATAGTGCCCACACGGCTGAAAGGGCGAGCGTGTTTGATGTGATGGGGATTTGAACTCGCGACCCTCGGATTACGAGTTAAGTGCCTTAATCACCTGGCCATGCCGGGCCTTTTTGCAGTTTACACTCATCGCAACATTATCTTTGGAGTAACGTTTTGGTAATTTCATGTTTCCACCATGTCAAGACTGCACTTCTTAATATTATGAAGCCAGTTTGTTATTTGTCCTTCTGAATTATAAAAATTTACTACATACTTGAACGCTTAATGGTCTGCTTGGAATATATATACACATGTTTATAATTGTGTGTAATGATGGAAGTGACTCTGAGCTCAAATTACACTTAGTAGCTATGTTAGAGTTATCAAAATATCGTTTTCTTCAAAATTTATTGCCTAATTATATTAGGTAATCATCAGTTCTTTTATGTTATGTTTGTAACAATATTACTACCAATACTAAAATCACTAAAACTTGTATCTAAAACATATCTTTCAAAGTTGAATAAGCCATTACAAGAGTAATGGTCAGTTCTTTATATAGCTTATTGAACGCTTGTCACAACCAGCAGTCCATCAAAATACACTTGGCTTTTCAAGTAATTTCTGTAGAGGGCAAACTATATCAGATAAAAAATTTTCAAAACATAATAAATAGTAAAAGCACATTTCAAGAAACCTTCTTATCTCATGCAGGTTATTTAGTGTAGAACAATTCTAATTAAGTCAACTACTGAAAGATCTGTATATATTCCTTTTCTGCCGACTCTGTGTCCCAAGAAGCTCACATTTTGACCAAAGCTTAAAGATATTTTCTTCCACCAATCTAGAACCTTCCTCAGCTCTGCACAAGCATTGTGAAAGGTCTTATTGGATGCAGTTATGTCATTCATTTATATGAGTTCAACATTTCAGGTAATTCAGACATGATACTAAATTAGTAAGTGACATTTAGCAGGATATTACATGTTCCAAATGTTTATACAACAACCTGTTTCATTCCATTTACTGTAGTAACAGCCTGTCTTATTTGTCGATTTACACTTGCTAATATACACTCTTCAGGTGCAGTATTGAAACCAATTTCGATATAGAAAGGGCAGACAAAGTAAAGTCATCTTTTGCAATTGGCAGGCATTCTTCTTTGTATCTTCATCCACTTTATGGTTGCCCATACAGAGCCTTGTGGTTCTATCTTTATTCTTTAGAAGTGTTAAATATATACGACTGTTTAAGTTTAATGTGGGTAATAATTTTAGTTACACTTAGAAGCAATAATTTAGTGTAGGTTTGTTTATCTAGCTCTATATGAATTATACATTGTGTAATTCCGCTGTTTTGATTTTACGCTTGTATTATTACATCATGTTACTTGAATCTTCTAAGCTTTTTCATTGTTTTGATCGAGTATTATAACACCATAATATCTCAAAATTGTGTAAAAGCTTCTATGTCTCAGCTACGGCTATATATATGCACAGAAAATTAGTTCGGGTAAGTTATAGAAAGTTAGATAGATAGGAAAATAGACCTAGACTGTGTGATTTGTGAGTTTGGATATAAGAGTGATAGTAAGAATTTCTCAAGTGACAATATTACAGATTGTATTGTAATAACAGAGTGGGAAAGAAATAATTTTCCTTCTCAATTGTATTCTAAAGCAATCGAACAAACGTGTGAAATGTGGCGAAGAGAGACAATTATTTAAAGCTTTGGATGCAACTGTGGTAACAAATAGTGTAATGTAAGTAAATTTAGCACAAACTGTATTGTAACAACAGAATAGGGAAAATAATTTGTCTTGTCAAATTGTTATAAAATAAACGAATCAACGAGTGTGAAATTTTGACTTAAAAAAAAAGAAACAACAGGTAGTCATCACGATTCACCACCAATCCTTGAGCTACTCTTTTACTAATGAATAGTGGGATTGATCGTTCCATTATAACGCCCCCACGGCGAGTCGAACGTCGTAACCATCTGGCCTCACAAATAAGGATTGAACATTCTAAGAAGTTTGTACGATGTTCTTGTATCTATAAAGTATCACTATTTACCTAAGAATTTTTACATTATCTATTGACAAAATATTATCGTGAAAAATATCAGTTGCAAAAAGTGGTAGCCATGGAGGTGTTGTATTTATAAATATGTAGCGACAACAGTAGCGCTGCTGTACTTTCCTTTCTGTAGCAGTAGCACGCTCACACTTAAGAGGTAGCGCATATAGCTTCAAAGTAATTGGATTATATATGTAAAACAATATCTCCTACGTAACAATATTACGAAGTTTCTTTGTACCTATTTGTTATACTTGCAGTAAACAAAAAACAGCTAAACCCCGTCGAATTTCGTACGTAGAGGATGCAAAAAAAAAAAGTTATTTTTGTAGGCTTTATATATGCATTTTGAAATAATAAAATATTATAAATTGCTATATCAATATCAAAACATTTCACGGTAATTTATCAGGCTTCTTAACTGTTTGTTTGTTTGTTTGTTTTTGGAATTTCGCACAAAGCTACTCGAGGGCTATCTGTGCTAGCCGTCCCTAATTTAGCAGTGTAAGACTAGAGGGAATGCAACTAGTCATCACCGCCCACCACCAACTCTTGGGCTACTCTTTTACCAACGAATAGTGGGATTGACCATCACATTATAACACCCCCACGGCTGAAAGGGCGAACATGTTTGGTGCGACGGGGATGCGAACCCGCGACCCTCAGATTACGAGTCGCACGCCTTAACCCACCTGGCCATGCCGGGCCTATGGGCAGAGTTAGCATAGTTACTGTAGTGGATTCGTCAAATGTATTAATATCTCGACAAATAGAAAAAGGTAAGATGTTTTATTTTATATTACATGTTGTCAATACAAGTAATACGAGTTTCTAATTCGTAAGGAACTACAATCGTTGTATTGTGGGCGTCGCAGAACATAATCTGAAGTTCATAACGATTACCAAGTGTCATACAAAAATCAGTTATTTGTGTTTTACAAAAATTTAACTAATGTATAATACTAAAATTTGAATTATAAACTAGAGTTGAAGCCAAATTTATTGGCATACATTCATATATTAGTAGTTTGTAACGAATTATAATTTATCTCAGATGAGCCTCCGATTTATTATGTTACGTATTACGATTTCAAATAAACGGAAACAGGAATTTGAATTTAGAAGTTTATTAAATATCAATATGTATCAAATTTACGATATTTGCCAACAGGATTGATATACACAATGTTTTATCTTAGTACAGATATATTTTAATACACAAACAACAACTCAATTTATAATAAAGTTTATTATGAATAATAATTTATGTAGACAAGTTTTACAAGCTTAGAATCTCTGGTCTGGAACTGAATACTTTGGTAACGGTTCACAAGGCCAAATTACTTTTATGTTGATACACGAATACACTTCAACCAATCGGAATGCTAACCAGCTCTATTCTTTACACGAGTTTTTCCACTGACATTGTGCGATGTCTTCGTAGAAATATTAACCTCCGAGGTTAATCGACCGATGTCTGTAATGTTCCAAATCTGTAAATGATTATGGTCAAGTATGTGCAGTTTTCCGATTAATAAGCGTTTGTCATACCTATAGCTTCTGATGCTTATAGTATACTGACTGTAGCGAACCAACACTATTAAACTGTCTCTAGGCCCAGCATGGCCAGGTGGTTAAGGCACTCGACTCGTAATCTGAAAGTCGCGAGTTCGAATCCTCGTCGCACCAAACATGCTCGACCTTTCAACCGTGGGAGCGTTATAATGTTGCGGTCAATCACACTATTCGTTGGTAAAAGAGTAGCCCAAGAGTTGGCAGTGGGTGGTCTCTTGGCGTGTCGATTTATAAACTTTTAAGGTAAGGTTCTCGAAAGTTCGGTTAGTAACAATATTCCAAGATAAGCTAGTGCTTTCGCGAAACCTATATTGTTACTTGTTACACTCGAAACTCTTCTACATATTTAGAGAGCTGGCGCAACACACATTTAACAATACAACTTACATACATTTCTAAATAATTGTGAAACTGAAACAAACATAGTATAGTTCCAGACTTTTTCCACACCATATATATTTGTTTTGGGTGCATTTTAGTTTACATTATTTTGTGAATCACCATAATATAGCTCAGTAAAGAGGGTTATCTCCTGGTAGACAACATGTTAAGCCATATTCCTGACTGAGAAATGACTCCAATAAATCCACATCTTCCATTGGTCCCACTTTATCGACGACTAGACTGTCCTTCCCTGCCTGATGTTAAAGCTGTTATCTTGCTATCTAGTGTAGACCAATGCCACATTTCAAACGTTGCTTGACACTTCATCATCTGTTATAAGTGTCAAACACTTCAACTTCACAAGCACTATATTCTACATCTCATCCAGCCAATCCATTTCCGATCCCAGTTTCTACGAATACCAATTCTGTATTAAACTTTATCTGCAATTTTCTATTTGAAATTGACTTTAAATCAAACACAACTTGCATATTTTAAGATCATTATGTACTGTCTTCGAACAAACATCCTCCAACTTGTACTAATTTGTAACAGAACTATGATTAACACTGTCAACAGCAGCAATATTCAAATCAACATTTAATACGTCTTTCAATGTGAATCCTATAAAAATGCTAATCAGTCTTACAATGGTTTAAAAAGATTCTGTTTGTGTCAGAATGATAACAGATTGCATTGTTCGGTAGTTGAGCAGCATGGAAAACTGAAAAGTGATGACTACAGAAGAATGAGTAGTTTACGTTAAATTTCGTACTTTTGTTAGGGTAGTACATAATCAGAGAAGAGGGGATGCCTATAGGATTTTTTTTTAAATTTTGCACAAAACTCACGAGGGCTATCTACGCTGGCCGTCTCTTATTTACCAACAAATAGTGAGATTAACCGTAATATTATAACGCTCCCACGGCTGAGGAGACCATGTTTGGTGCGATGGGGATTCGAACTTGCGACACTCAGATTACGAGTCGAACTCCCTAACCACCTGGCCATGCCGGGTTCAACTATATGAAAAAGTCTTACTTGTCATACTAGGGGAAATCAAAGATTTTTAAAATATTGCCTTACAGAGTTAAAAGCTTATACACTATTAACATATGGATTATTAGCTACGAATTTATGCTATATGAATTGATATAGCATGAACAAAAAGTAGTTTAATTAAATTTTGAATGTAACTTACTACAAACGTCGTAACGTATAGTAATGGATGCTCATGGGTTAATTCCCTTGTGATTATTCTCGCAAATGCTTTCACCTCTACCATTCCTCATACATCCCAGCTTATCACTAAAACACATATACCTTCATTACTTCGCTAAGCATTGAGTCGTTTATTCTTTGTCTTCAATTAGGAACTATTCTTGTTGTCATAAGTCAGTTATTTTATTACACCAGATATCCAACAGACTGGCCGTTATTTTGTACGAGTAGTAAAGAGGTGACTATGGCACCAGTTTGCAACCAACTTTTAAAATCTTCCTAAATAGTTAATTCTTTAACTCTATAGGTTTACAACTAATCAGCAACTCTTGCCATATACCCAGGCTGGATTTCTAGCACAGTTACCGATATTAGATCGTCTCTGAAATTATCAAATTATATATCCAATCATTTAACACTAACAAGGCTTTTTGTATGCCACTTTTTGATTAAGTTTTGAACTCTGTCCGGCAGTTAATTAACCAGTTAACTTTTAATGGATTCGTGATGAGGAAAACGAAGTCCTATAACAAAGATAAAAGATTAACAAAACACAACACATTTACAACGTTTGAACGTTTTGTGATAGAAAACTAAGGCACAAAACCAAAACGAACGATTACAGATAAATTTCAAAACAGTCGAGTTCAAGAATGACTTTAGATCTAAACAGGTTTGTAAGTCATTAAAAATAAGGTAGTATTTAGTTTTGAGTAAGCTTTCGTCAAGAGTTCCAGATCCTGCAGTAACGACACAAAAACAGTTTTTTTATTTTGATGTTTACTACTTTGGTCATTAATAATATTTTTGTTTGTTTGTTTTTTGGATTTCGCACAAAGCTTAAAAATATATTAGCTGTTTTTGAATTAAGCACAAAGCTACACAATAGGCTATCTGTGCTCTGCCCACCACGAGTATCCATTGTAAGTCTGCAGACATACCGCTGAGCCACTGGGGAGAAATATTTTTTGTAATTGTATGTTCACATTTCACTAAAAATCCAACAAGTGTATTAAAAATGTTCGAACATTATAAATCAAATTTTGCGTGTTTTGACGATTGCTTTCATCTTCATTATTGGATTACCAACTTCTGAACTACCATTTACCTAATTCTGAATTATGAATTAACTTTTCTGTGAAGGTTGACGGCTATTTCTCTTGAGAAGACTCTTTCTTTTAATCCTTCTACTGGAGTTCTCCCTGGCTCCATTCTATCACCTTTTTATATATATTTTTTGGTAATATTTATTTGGCTCAGAGTTATTATGAAGATCTTGCTTTTAATACAAACCCATTAAACTGTGCACTGAGCAAAACTCAGTTGTTGGTCTGGCAAATGTATTGTACCATTGACCTGACCAAACTAGTGGTCTAAAAAACAAAAAAAAAACAACTATATAATTATAAGAACAGTGTCATTCAAGCAATAATCCTTGTTTGTCAGCAGTATAATTATAAAAAAGAAACCTATGTACATGTTAATATAATTTTAATTTTACAGAGTTAAGAATATGAACTCAGATCTCTAGTCAAGCCAAATGCAAGTGATTCTGGTATCCTTTAAGGATAATTATCAAAAGGTTTTCTACTAGGCTAAAAACACAGTTTTCTTCACTTGAAAACAATCATGAAGTCTGAAGTCTAATAAAATGCAAGTTTTTTTTTTGCCTTTATTATCACACTTGTGAATCTGATCACATTTCTTGAGTTTTATGATTAACAACTAAAATCTAATAACTAGCTTTTATCTTTTCATGTTTAATCAGAACCTACATCCCACCTGTGGTAGTAAAGAAATTTCATAAATAACTCTTTTTCAAATATTGCCTATCTTTCGGTATTTTAATTAAAACATACAAGACTTAATGTTGACAATTTTAACTCCCTCCAAGCTTGCTGTTGTGATAATCACCAAACTTAGACATCAGAGTTATAGTATTGGCAATGAACCTTGTTAGATAAATGCCTTCAACCAGGCTTGAGGTATTTGCTGCAGTATCGAATAACTTACGATTTTTGTGTGTGCAAATTTTATTTGCTTATGTGACGTTGGACTGATAAATAAATAACTATACTCTCTATTTCACGAAAACAAAAAATTAAGCTGCATTTGAACAAATATTCATAATAAAAAAAATGATAAAAAGCAGTCAATTTTAAAACAGGTATTTTAAAAGAATACATGTATTATTCTGTATACAAATATTTCAGAGATATGTTTTCTCTTGTTTTAAAATATCTATATTTCCTTCTTGGGTTAAATGTGCAAAATTAGAGCAACAAAAAATAAAGATTATTTGCCTTCATTAAACAATAAATGCATGATAAGGTAAACATAAGTAATACTTTGGTCTAAGTAAGTTTTTTTTCTTCATATTTGTAAACATCCTTACACGATAGGAAAAACATTATGAAATTTGTGTAGCTGAATTATGGAAAAGCTGTTATTAAAACTGAAATAACTTTTACAAAGTTTAAATTCGCAGACATGTGTAATTACTTGAAAATTGTTGTTGACAATGTTATGACGTAAAAAACCTTAGACATTGATTACATGAAATTTATAACCAAACTAAAAAAAATACTAATACTGAAGAAATTTCATATTCATTTTATTTTTTACAAATTTCAGTTGAACTTCATTTCTTACTCCTGGCCAGAGTGGATAAAGGAAAATGATTACCATTGGTTTACAGTAAATATATTTTCTCAGTGGTTTAAATCTACACGATTAATCTCATTATTTCACGAGATGTTTTGAGCAGTTTTATCATAACAATGAAATTTTCTTTTATTCTTTAACTTTGTTATATGCTACTGTTAATTAAAATAATGCAACTAAATATCTGAAGTAAACAAGTTTGTCTTGCCTTGTTTTGAATTTTGCACAAAGCTATACAGACTACCTGCATTAGCCATCTCTAATTTAGCAGTAAGACTAGATAGAGGGAAGGCACCAACTCTTGTAGCAAGAAATAGTGGGACTGACCACCACATTATAACTCCCCTACATCTAAAAGGTTGAGCACGTTTGGTGGGACGAGGATTTGAATCAGTGAAACTCAAGATTGCAAGTTCTTCGTCCTAACTACCTGCCGACATCAGGCCTGAAGCAAATAAGCAGGGTAAATATATAAAAAATAACTTAAACAGACAAGAAAGGTATAAATAGAAATATGAAAATGAATCTGTGATATTCCCAAGGATCATTAGATACTGTGACAGCTTTAATGACTGGTGATGAAACCTGAAGACAGTAGATTAAAAGTAACAATTACAATTTAAAGTAAATAACAATCACAGTAATACACAACAACACATAAGGAAGGGAAGATTACACAAAGAATTTTAAAACTTCAATAGGAATGTATATATTACAGATGTATTTACAAAAAATAATATCAGTTAGTTATTTCTGGAAAGAAACTCCATGAAAATAACTTTATGTTCATGAAGATATATTTTTATAATTATCTACAATAATAATTATGCCAACATCTCACATACAATATCATACACAATATTATTAGAGTAAATCATAATATTTTGAGAACGTGCACTGAACTACTCTAAGTTATTTATGTCATCAGTAAACTTCTACGACAAGGTATGTTTAGTGTACAGCATGGTTCTGAAACTAACTAATTCCTTAACTGTAGCTTACAGTAAAGGATTTCTTACCATGTATTGTGAAAATATGAACGTTACTAACATTTACCGAATTCAAGGGCAACTTGAATTAGTACTGAAGCATCATTAAAGAAATGATGAGTTTGCATCACTTTTAATGTAAATTTATGGTTTACACAAACTTTGGTATTTGAATTAATCATTAATTTTAATAACTGATTAGCCATGAGCATCAATTACATTGATTAGGGTTAAGTACAACAATCAATTTAAAATTGTAATTAATTTGATTAATGTCATAAAAATAATCAACTAATTAAAATAAATGTTTCCAAATTTTACTATTTTCAGTCATTACAACCATCCAAATTAATCAAAATATTGTGATTATGTATGTTTGTTATTAAGTATTAAACTCCATAAGAAGCTACCTGCACTCTACCAGATTTCAACTTTAAAAGTTCTTTGTAGTGAAAAAATTGGATCTACAATGAGAAAAAAATAGCTTTGAGATTTTTTTCATTTCTTGGGAGTTATCTAAAAATTTACAGAAATTAATGCATTATTTTAATACTGTTTCAAATTACAACAGCTGATGTAATGAAGACCTCACATTTCAATAAAACTCAGTTTAATTTTTACATTTATACAAGATATGATTAATAACAGAGGATAGTAGACTTGGAATTGATATACATGTAGTCGTGTACAGGTGGCTGGCTGGAAATGATTTTTCATTCACTAACCATGCCCTCTACTGGTCAGGGATGAAAACAAAAAATGCCTGTTTAATCAGGACAGGCAAACATAAAAAAAGATGCCTTGCTGCCTAAAAACAGATAAATATTTTATCAACTTGTTTTTCATATTCTGCTTCCATGAAATTTCAGTAAGCCAAGAGATGATATACGATTACACAAGTTTAAATATTTGAAAATAAACTCCCCCCTCTGTACAGTCTGAACAAAGTATTTGATCAATTAAATTAGCACAATTCAAAGCTGTGTCTGAAATGTAAACTAGAAAGGCACAGGGCTCTTCACTTTACTTGGATAACTTTCCCAGAGTCTTCTTTGCCATGATAAATGGTTTTTCCCCGTGTCCAAGGCAAATAGCTATACTTTAGCATGTGCTGTAAACAAACAAACAAAATAAACACTTGTGGTTAAAAGAGAAAATAAACAACAACAAAATTTGACAACAATGCAGATAACTATATGTTCAAAACTGGTAGCTACTTTTCCGCTTAGTCATAGCATATTTTGGTTGCAATACTTTCTCCCTTATAAAATTACCAATTCCTAAAAGTTGTTCTCCTGGTTTTGACTTTCAAGTTAGAATGTTTCACAAATTGTGAAAGATACATTTACTCAATCTGCACAGTATCAGATCATGGTATCTGTGAAGTCAGACATTATAACATTTCCTATAAATCTAGATTTGCATGCATTTTCATCAAATTTGGCATGAGAAATTTGAATGTTTAATAGTAAAAATACAGTATTTCTACTAAAGATTTGTTTAGGAATTTCCCAAGCATTTACTGAATCCATCTTTATTTTGGTGATTTTCATACTAAGCATGCAAATACTTCTTTCCATCTTACAATTTTCATATTTAATTTGTTTATCCTACAAATTCTACTGAAATATCAGAATATTGTTCAGCGAAACTTTATATTCCTTCCCTTATTTCTCTAATGTAACTGTAGCAAAATCATCAATGAACATTGAAGTGTAATATGCAAAATAAAATCAAAAATTTTTTTTTTAATAGAATAACTACAGATTGTTTTTGTTGTTAGCTGTATAAACTGATGAGTACTAGATTGAAATGTCAGTCTTTGAATAAAAGTATAAGAATTTGGTGATTGTTTAACCTAGTTTTTTAAATTTTCATATCTGTGTTACCTAGGCAGTTAACTACAGGGTGGCCCGTAAGTCTTTACCCATCCATATAACTTATATATCCAGTGTATCTGTGTGGTGTCCCTCATTCTCGCTAAATAATGTTATGCGACGCCATGTTCTGCGAGTCATTTTCCTCAACATAGTAGGGGTTATTGTTCCAAATTCCCTGGTAACAGCTGCCTTCATCTCATCATTAGTATTATAACATTGTTTAGACACAACACATGGATGGGTAGTGACTTACAGGCCACCCTGTATATACTATTTGCCGATTGTAGAAGACAATTACTGATTACTTGTCCTATCAATTGTAGCATCATTTTCACATTTCCTTTCTTTCTTTCTGTTTTTTTTATTTCTTAAAATTCTCTCCCAGTATTATGACAAGCACTATAATATATCACCCAAAAGGACAGTTGTGAATTCAGGGTAAACAAACTATGAAGTTACATCATACAACATTAAACTGCATGTTCCTCATGTATTCCTCAAGTATGTAAGATGAAAAATATTTATATTTTTCATTTATGTTTATTTATCTAACACAAGTTTTTTGTTATTATTATTTTAATTTACTATTTTTAAAAAAATACACAATAATAAATAAAAAATACAGATCATCTACCTTGACTGAGGCCAGTTTGCACTTTGGTGCCTGCTTTGATAATCCATTTTTCTCTAATTATGCTGGTTTTCCAAATAATAATGGATGTAGCATTCAAATATGCATTTTAGTAAACAAAACACATATCCAGCACAAGAACAGAATGTCCCAAATTTATTAAAATATACGTTTGGTTCTAACTGAGCTATAAATAGGTTAAAACAAATTTCTGTTATTGCTTGGAGCATCAGATTTAGTCTACGGACATCAAGATTTCCTCACAAGATATTGGTTTTGATAACAAAACACAACAGTCAGGTTTGTGAAGTTCATAGAACACTCTTTTTTATTGGTTATAAATACGTTTATACGACGTGTAGGCATGAATAAATGTGGTTCAAAAAGGATGAAGAGATGGGAGGAACTTCTATGATGGGTGTACTTTACATAATGATATCTTTAAAGTCAAGGGTGGAAGGTTCCAACTTTACATTCTGGCTTATTTGTGTTTCTAATTGATTTGACACTCTGAAACCCATAAAAGGCTCATCTGATTGTTTATCATTTAACCAAATACTACATAATGGGCTATCTGTGTTGTACTCACTACCACAGGTATGGAAAGCTAGTTTTTAGTGTTATAAGACGGGACTCATTGCTGAGCCACTGGGAGCTCCCATCACATAATACAAGAAATTAAGAAATTGAAACTCAGACAATATAAAACTTTTGAACATAACTCTGTAAAAGGCATAACATGCACTTTGAATTAAAAAAAACTGGTTCTCTTAAGACAATTCAACCATTGTAGGCTAAATGTTGCTTCAATACTGATCTGATAAAAAAAAAGTAAATGTTAAGTGAAAAATGAAGCAAAACCAATTGTTTGATTTGACTTACATCAATGTTTAGTATCAAAAACCTTTAAAATGCTGCATTATGACATTTATTTGCCTCTGGTTACTCTTCACTGTGAAAAAGAGCATGTTTCTCAAAGCATATTTAATAGCAAAAAAGAAATTTATGTAAAAGAACACAACAAATGCAGAAACATGTTTTATGAAACAAACACATGAAAACATTTCTTATATTATAAAATGAAATGATTTGCAACTGATTACAATTAAATCTTACTCCATATTTACCCATCACTTCTATAAGCTTTATTTAGATACTAAGAAGCTGAATGTGTATAATAATGTTGATGGTTGTCCTGAAATATCAAAATATTTTATTTCATGTAGACGAAGTGTGGTGACACAGAAGAACTTTGAAATGAATTGTGCTGCATTTCATGTTCATCTTTGGTATATTACACAATTTGCTTTTTGAATAGTTTAGAATAAATTAGTAGCACAATACTACACATTATCTAAATATAGTATGTTGGGGGTGAACAAAAAATAACTAGAAAATTCAAACATATATACTTCACCACTATAAGAAATGTAGTCACGTTCTTTTGATTTACCATTGTTTAGGGTACTGATAAGGGTAGAATTCCCTGAAATTAGTTTAAATAGGTTTGGCTTCATGTTTATTTTTGGCTAGGGTTTGATGTTTACTGAGGGAAAACACATATGTTAAAAATACAAAGTATGAGGACGGGTATATCTCATGACTTATATTCAACTTATGTTTTCCTGAATTAGTATTTCAGCAAACTATTTAAGAAACCAAACACATGGTCTTCATTTTTATGTGCAAAGTTCACAGTTTTGTCAGTAGGCCCCTGCTAATAATGATACATTTTAATAGTCTCTTGAAGAAACCACTTTTTAATGCACTCAGTTGCTTCATTAATCAAGCTTAATTTGGAAAACGTGCATTCCCAATGCAGTTCATTCTGTCTGTAGGAAATACAGTAGCAAATTCCTCTTACCTTTATTTGCCTTTTCATGGTGATGCAAAATAAAGTAAAGAAGTACAAGAGTAAAATGGGCCAGAAAACAGGAATGTTGAAAACATCAAAAAATGTACAAGCTATGGCAATCATTATGGCTTTTGTGGCAGAATACCTGAAAATACAAACATTAATATAATCAGGAGTTGGATCTATCATACTTGTACAAAAAAAAAAACCATCATAACAATACTGATACAATCAAAGTAAGCAACTTAAACCAACTGGATGATATTTGAAGTTTTCTGAATACGAAAATTGATAAATCCTGAACAAGCTTTGATAAAGAATAATTAAATACATGTGTCTGTAACATGAAAATTCAACAGTAAACAACTGAACATGACGAAATGTAAATATTTTAAGGTTTTGGCTTTAATAGACTGCTCCTACCTCTCCGAGCACGACAATATTAGCCTTCTCAGACAGAAACACTATCATTTAAGAAACAAGTTAATATTATGCTCATGCATTTTCTGATAAAGCAACAAACATACTTGTGAAAATGATGACCATGGATAATTGGAATGGAACTTTAGAAGGTCTTAACATAATAGTTTTTATTTTAAACTACCAGTAAAAGTGGATTTTAGTACAAAATAGATAAACATATGCTTTTCAAATTGTTTTCATTAACTAAAACTTTATATAACATCATTTAACTGTAACGATAAAAGTTCAACAATTCAGTAAATGACTACTAAATTTTATATACTATAATGTAGCATTTGTTTGTTACAAATGAAGTTACTTATCTTTGATTCTTTAAAATACAGTTTGTTGGGTTACTAAATCCCATGTGAACAATGAAATTAGTTTTTTTTGTACAGTTCTAAGTTAGAAACTTCTGAAACTGTCATTACTATCACTTCACATCTTGTTCTCATTTAACTCTATTACTATTACCTTTTAACCTTTTCCACACAGAGATAACTTTCAGGTTTAATGCGCATGACCATGTATCAGATTTCAAAATTTAAGTAAAGATAATAATTATCTCTCTGTATTAACAATTTTTAACTCAAAATTGTTTTGGATTAGATTTTTATTTTGTAAAACTTGTTGGGAATAATTCCACCCCCTACCCCTCTAAAAAAAGTTTACAATTTCATTTCTGCAAAATTCCAAGAAGTCTTATTTGTAAACAATATGTTTACTTGATTTGTTTTAAATTCTTCTGCTTCCCAATGCATAGGTTTACATTTTTTAAGGAACTATTATCTCTTTAGAACATACTTATTCCCATTTCATTTCTTATATGATTTTCTTTCTGTTTCAATAGTTTTATTCCCACCCTCTTATGATCTTATAGTATGCGACTGGAAAAACTAATAATGGAGCTGAACTTTCAAAGTTTAAATACCATTTCAGAAATATTATTGCTGAAATCATGCATATAAATAAAACATTATTTACTGGTAATAAACTATAGTAGATATAAATTGACCTTGACCAAGAATATTATTAAGAAAAATATAGTTACCTTGTCTGACCTGACTATTATAACTTGTAAAAAGAAACCAATAAATAATTGGTTTTGTGTTGTTTTGTTTTCAGACTTATAGCCAGAAGTGGTAATTACCACAGCCAATAAAATCAAGTATCCAAAGAAATATGTTAAACAATAATAACAAATCTTAAATTGACTGGTCATACAAAGTAAAACTTTCAGATCAATAAAAATAATTGAAATTCTAAGACTTTTTCTCAAAAGAGTTTACAATATGAATATATATATATATATATGAATATTTTAAAGCCAAAATAAAATATTATTTAATTAGCTTCTTCTATTCTAGGTTACACACAACTAAGCATTTTCAATGCAAAAAAGAAAGAAACATAAGGAACTTTAGTTTTAAAAGTGGTCGGTTTTAAAGAAACATAAGGAATATTAGTGAGACCCCTTTAGTTTTAAAAGTGGTCGATAACAAACTGTCAAAGCTCTTTCAAGGCTCAAAAGAAGCTTAACAACATGACAGTAGATCAATGGAACATTTATTTTCTAGATCAAGCTTCAAAACAATTTGTTTAAAGTGTGTCCTAAATAACCATATTTAAGATATTTCGGATATATTGATGACACTACAATATACAGAATTTCATTTTCAAATATTGACCCTCCAAATATTAGATGCTTACAGTTTGTTTTTTTTACAAGAACTTTCTCAATTAGCACTATATACCTCAAATTTTACAGTTCAATAAGGCATTTATATCCCTAAATCATAACATAAGTACTTAAGTATAGTATAATTAATTCTTTAACATAACTATCATATTTACCAAAACTTAAATTCTGGCAATCTTCTAATGAAAGGACGAAATTCTTCACTGGCTTTTGTTGGTAAACAAGGGCCATCATCTACACAGGATTGCAGTAGAATAAAACAAATGAGGGTAGTACTTACTGTTTTACAAAATCAAAAGTATAAAAACAAAGAACCAATGTTTGCTAATATTTTGGGCTTTAACATTGCTCACATAAATATAACTATTTGAAATCAATAACAATAAATTTGAATAGAAAAGTACTGGATACATTTGCATACAAAACAGAAGATATGCTAATAATAATTATGTACAGTTTGCAAAAGTGGGGACTGTTAGTTTGTTTTAAAATATTAGATATATTTGTGTGTGTGTGTGTGTGTGTGTGTGTGTGTGTGTATACATATATTAGAACAACTTACTAATTTAGTTTTATGATACAACCACATATTCATGTCTTCCTTTTAACTTTAAAAATTAACATCTACATTTTAGGTAAGCATTTACAAATACTAAAAGCCAGTTTGACAGTTCAATTTAACTTTTTTTTTACAAATCATTTTTAAAACAAACATTTTTTTTATTAAGAAAAATGGAAAGTCAAAAATATAATCCAGTCGTTATTAAAAAAAATATTGAATTTATTTTGTATTTTTCAACTTTTCCCATTTCACTGTAAATTTATGATTTCACAATAGTTAAGGTGATGGTAGAGAATATAATAAATAAAATATGAGGTTTTGCCACAAAAACAAACAAACTGATACCCATTTAGGAGGTTCTACAAGATATACAAATAAAATATGAAACTAAGATAAAAAAGTATTTTCATTCTTACCAATGAAAATCACTGACTCAGAAAAGTCTTCATAAAGACACAAACAAATACTCAGTAAAAAATACCTTATTAAAGAGCTCGATTTTTTTACTAAAAGCAAAACAACTTTTTGTGACAATACCCTTAGTTACTGAGAGATTTGTTATGTATAGCACCATGATTCCATTGTGGTTGGATTAATTTTTTTCATTTAATACTGTAAAATTCTTGCTGTTGTACAATGTATGCTTGTCAAACAAGTCGTACACAGACTAAATGAAAATAATCAATGCTTACAATAACTCGTATAAAAACAACAAGGAGTATGTATCCTTTATAACTACAAAATTAATTTTAAACATAACACTAGAAACACTTAGGGTTTGTCCTTCCTATATTACATATTATAATTTATCTTGGGCAAGATTCCAGTTTATTATGTTACATATATTATGTATTGCAATTTCAAATAACTTGAAAGTTGAAGTTGGATTTAGAAGTTAATTGAATGCTAATATGTATCAAATTTACGATATTTGCCAATAAGATTGATACATCCAGTTTTCTTTCTTAACACAAATATATTTTAACATACACAAAACAATATAATTTATAATACTGATTATTACAGATAATTTTATGTAAACGTTTTACAAACTTACAAACAATACTAAGTCTTCTATCTGGTCTATGCTGTGTCCACCACTAGTATTAAAATCTGATTTTTACTGTCAAAATCCTTCAGATTTATTGCTGTACCACTGGGGATTGTATGTATAGAAAAAACTTACTAGTTTATTAATAGTCAAAATATCATTAACTTTAAATGTTGTTCAGCCACACTCTAAAATACTTGATTTGCATTATCAATAAAAACTTTCAACAAGAAGAAAATTTTCTTACCCATATCTTCTTGAATTCCAGGATCAACTTTTGGTGTGAGAAATGCAATGAACAGATTTAGATGATAAATACCTAAGGCATAAGTAACTATATACCAGCCCTGGAAGCAAGAAAACAGAAAAATTACCATACATTATAAAACTTAACTATATATCTAACTCAATTAACATACACAGTAAAAGTGTTCTCAATGTTATATTTACAAGATCTGCTAAATACAACTGTTATTCAATTGGTGTTATTGTTAATGTTTTTTTCTCTCACAAACACATAACCACAGAAGAGTTATTTTTCTATAGTGCTTCTATCAGCTTTATTACTATTGGAGAATGCAAAGAACAGTTAGTTCTCTCTCTCTCTCTTCTTCTTTCTTCACCTGAAAATGTGTTTGTGATAAATGCTCACCTTTACATACTATCTTCCTCATGCATTTGACTTGGAGACTTGCATGCCATTAGCTTTCAGGTAACTGCCAACAAAACTTGTAAGGCTTCTTGTGATTCGTGCTACAGCATAACAACATTACCATGCAATAGAAGTCTTTCAATAATAAGAGGGTAACACAATCTTCTTGTGAATTCACTCCCTCCATGCTTTTGCATTGACTATTTTTATTCTTTGACAAAACAATAAATACTAAGTTGTACCAAACGTGTGTGAAGAGGTAAGAATCTATAAAAAACACATTTTCATGTACAGCAAATGTTAACTTATAAAATGATACATATTTCCTTCACACAGAAAGCTAGAATCCCACACTGGTAAGCTGGAGGGACCAGTGGTACAAAATGTACCTAGATGAGTCCCCTTCAGAAAGAAACTTGGAGTGTGACACCTGATGGCAGGGGCTCCATAAGAGCACACTCAGGGGAGAGACTGAATCTCATCTCTTTCACTATATGTATTGGTTGAGGTACGTTCAAGGTGTAAGTAGTTTAAATCTCAACTTTACCATCAAACTTATTGGATTGACCCTAGAGGTTGGAGGAAGGCAGAGAGTAATTGTGTGTGCTTGTCTCAACTCTACCAATAGACTCTTGGACCAACATCTAATGCAAAAGAGGTGCACAAAGTACATGCCATTGTGTGTAATGGTGTTGCATGGTCACCTCAACAGTAGTGCAAGACTCCTGGATTGACACCAGCTGTAGGAGGAGGGATGGAAATTCATGCTTTTAATTACATTATATGAAGCATGCATTGTGTGCTTATCTTGACTCTACTGAACAGACATGACTGCCATAGAATGGCACATATCTTGTGCCATGCTTGCCTCAATTCTGTTGAACAGAAACAGACTACAGGATGAGGGCACAGTGTAGTATGAAGTGTTTTTAACATGTTTTTATAATTATGGAGGGTAACCTGCACTACATTGAGCATCACTACTGCTCCACTTCCTATTGATTGGCAACCATTGTTTTAGCCCCATTTAATTAAGTCCCAACCAAAGAAGGTTCTCAATGGTCCACCAGCTCAGCAGCTAAGAACTGGTAAATGGTAAGGGTCTCTTCTGCTCAACTGAAAGAAAAAACAAAGGGGAGAGGAATTAGTGGTGTAGTGACCTGGAAAAAATGCCTGGATCCTGTTTCAGCCAGAAAGGTCTCTTATTACAGACAGTGCAACAGATGGCTGTGTAAACCTGTTTTGAAAAGCCAGCAAGCAGGAGCCAAGGAAGTATGCAAAGCACTCCATGGTGCTGGATTTTTCTATGATAGTACATTGAATAGGTACAGTCTGGATCAGACAGTAGAGAGATATGAGAATATATAATGAGGACAACCTCAAGTGGTCTTATGGAACACTCCATTTCAACACTGGGCATACATGGTGTCAGAGTGGATAGTATGAGCACTTTGTCATCCCAACTCCTGTTTAATTTTGGGAAATAAGGGTATTAGGGAAGGAACCAAAAGAGGGAAAATGTACTCATCTGAATAAGGAGATAAGGGTTGACTGAAGGATAGCAAATGAAGTCAGGTGGTAACCTGCAGGAGATGAAATAGCCAGATGGTGAAGATAGTAGACAATGAAGTTTTGAAATGTATTCTACATAACAGCCTAAAGAATCTCATACAGTGGTTGTTGAAAATGAGTGGTGAGGGAATGGACAAAATGGTAGATCTGATTGGAAGAAATACAAAACAGTTTGCAGGTATTGACCCCAATGAAAAGTAGACCACAAAGTGCAGATGATGGACCCAGTCTGTAATGAGAAAGACAGGATCAGGAGGGAGGAGGTAGAGAAGAGAACCACAAAATTGAGAGAGATGGGCTAGGTAACAACAGATGGCATGAACTGGACAGTTCGAGTTGGACTGATTATGAATAGGGATATACAAAGAAGAGAGATTGGAGAGAAGGAGTGATCTTCCAAGTTGCTGAAGACTAAGAGAAGAAGGATAAATAAGGATAAAAAGGAGTATATAATTGATGGAAGAAGGTATGAGATAAGCTTAGAACAAAGAGATCTGAATAATGGTAACTACAGATGAGGAGTACTAGGAAATAGGTATTAAGGGAAAGATGGTAGAAAGAGAAAGTGATCAATGGCTCTAAAGAAGCTTAGGTAAGAGAAGACAGGACAACACTGAGGTTCCATCTGGACATGGAAACAGGATGAGGAGGTCTGTGGATAAGGAAAGACTGAAAAAAAGTGGAGAGAATTCAGGGGGAAAACACTGAAATATCATGAAAGGCAAAAGGGAGACAAGGTAGCTTGATAACTGACAATAGTGGAGAAGCTAATCTTTTTTGAAACAGCCATGCAAAGAAAAAAAGAGGAGAGATGGTCAATGGTAGGATAGTCAAGAGAAAGGTGGTGACAGATGCTAGAATGTCACAAAACAAAACATTTAAACTGTCAAGCTTAAAAAACAAACAGGTGACATGAATAAGAAAGAAAAAATGTTACTCTCCAGGACAGTCCTGCTCTATGGTCAATAGACTGGATAATTCCAAACATTAAGGTGGATGGATGGGATCCATTGATGAAACAGTGATATGTGAAGTTGAAGTAAAAGAGTTTAGTGGTTGAGGAGGAGGGAGACAGGATGACAGATGGAGAAGAAAATGTATTATTGGAACCAGGGTGAAGCTAATCAAAAAGATGCCATCAAGAAGACACAGCAAGGAGTTCCACAAATCAGAGCCATGACTCATGAAAAAAGACAGAGATGTGGGTAAGCATACAGGAAGAATCAGAGACCAGTCCTGACTTAAAGTATCAACAGCCACAGATGAATGGTGGTAAACAGGAGACCAAAAGAAGGGAATAATGGAATTAAAAAATGTATCAAAGGAATCAATGAATGAAGTCCCTATTAGAGAGTATATTCATTTGGACATATGAGTTTCAAGAAATAATTACACTAGTAGGGCACAATCTAGCCAAAAAAGCTAGTCTACATTTAGGTTCATAGCATATGGTGCATAACAGGTAATGAGCCAAACCCATTGTGAATCATTTCAGTTCAGTTAAAAAGTTAGAGGGATGAAAACAATGGGTCTTGGATCTGGTACTCCCATCACAGTTGATGCAGGAAAGAACCATAGAGTTATTGGAGTGAATCATAACTAAATGGCCAACTAGATGAGTAAAAAATAGGAACACACCTGACATATTGCCAACAGTTCGACAATGTTGATGTTGGGAGAGGAGTCTTCTTGGGTTCAAGTACACAATGAACAACTGTCATTCAAGATAATCTCCATCCCAATAGGAAAGCATTGGAAAAGAGAGGTAAGTCAGGTTTGGGAGGAGATACAGGTACTAGAGCAGTCTTGCTACCAAAAAAAGATCCTCAAGAAAAGGAGATAAGAGAACTATTGAATCCATAGGTTTCTCTGAATGTTTTTATTGGTTTCACATATGAGCATGACCTAGAGGAATAAGTGGCAAAGCCACAGTTCCCATAAGCAATAGAATCTCTCATGCAATATAAGTAGGAAAGGGTTACATCCTGCTGACAAAATGTTCTAGAGCTTTCAGATGGATAGGAAAAGTTTGGGGCCAGCTGAGAAATCAGTTGAATTATACTCCCAGGTTAACTAGATGCTGAGTAGGAGTTAGTAAGGATTTGGAAGTTTTATCAAGGTGTACCAAATGGGCAGCTTCTCACAGAAGAAGAGGTGTGTGAAGGAAACGATACTTGTGATTGAGCCAGGAGAAGCTACTAGTTCATGTGATAATGGAAATGCAAACCTTGTCTTGTGCAGATAGCAACTGAATGTTCTGAACACACTGTCACACAGAACAGTTTTTACATTTTACAGTATTTCTGTAAGCATTAAGAAGATCTTCCTGAAATAGCCAAAAATATCTCGATAGTCATCTCACATGACCTTAAGACTAAAAAAATAAATATCAAGAGGTGTCAGAAAAGTTACCACAGAGATAACTGGCTTGTGGCGGCCAAGCGTTCATAGCGAGGCTACGACATTGTAAAATCAGATCGAATCATCTCTTTTAGAATGAAACAAAAAACACCACTGGTCAAGGTAACCGTGAACAATAAAGACGATCAGGACAAACTATTAAAAAACGGTTGCTTCTTATTCTTCAAAAAACACACGACCGAACCAAAGAAAATACACCAAAAGCCTATTATACAATGTTACAAATGTCAAAGGTTCAGACACACAAAAACTAATTGCATGGCCAAGGACAGATGCGCGAGATGTCACGGACCTCACAAGGTTGCTCAGTGTCCTAATGAGCATAACAAAGTGAGATGCGCAAACTGTCAGGGCTCTCACGCAGCCAGTTACAAAGGCTGCCCCAAGTATACACAGATACGAAACAAAATTATTTTCAAAACCACAAACAATAACAAACAAACTCTCGACACTCACATCACTAAACAACCATTACTACAAACTCCAACAGACACACAGATCACAAACTCTCAGCCACAACCAACACGTACATACGCAGATGTCACACGCTCAAAAACAACACATACATTCAACCCCACAGAATTCACGACAAATTTATTAGCAATGCTAAGAGAATTGAGTGAATTCCCTACATTTGAATCAAGGCACGAATCACTCAAGGCTCTTTGCAGCCTTGCAAGTTATTAATTTCACCTTCCCCATCTCAAATCACACCATCTTTCACTTAAAATTCATGCAAGGGAAGTAAAACATCACAATGATACAACACATTAAAATTTTACACATCAACTGCCAAGGAAACCTCAAAGACAAAAGAATAGAAATATACAACATAAACAAACATAAATGCCAACATTATCATCGTATCAGAAACACTCTGCACAGAGAAACAAAATACCACAATCCCCGGATTCATCACGCACAGCATACCTTACTCAGAAAACAACAGAGGTATAATAGCCTACTTTAGTACAGAAATTTCGCATTTAATCTCAATAGAAGATTCCTTTAGATCTAACATAAATGAAACAATTTTTTGTAATATACACTTTAACAACCGGTTAACTATTCCGATTTTAGCCATATATTGTTCACCAACTAAAGATATTGACATTAACTTCCTTCAAAAATGTGTTAATCGCCAACCCAAACCAATTATTATTGGGGATTTTAATTTTCTGCATACAGAACTAAGGGGAAACAAAAACACATGCAGAGGTTGTGCATAAAAAATTCTTTCTAGTAACAAAATGCACCTAATTAACGACCATACACCTACACACTTTTCAGCCGCTAACGGCTCATACGATGTACTTGATTTCATCATAGCACCCAAGGACATGGTAAACAGAATCTCTAACTTTAAAGTACATGATGAAATCACTAGTGACCACTTCCCCATTTCATGTATGATTCACCCACGCCACCCTGCCATGGCGTACGTGACTCCCTCTGCATACACCTATACCAAAACAGACTGGCTCACTTTCAATGCTACACTGGACTCATACCTACCCCACCCAATTGAACATGCTAACAAAACAGAACTAGACAATTATGTAAATCAAGTTACAGAAGCCATACAGAAAGCCATAAAAAACACAATTCCTAAAACAAGAAGAAAGCAATCACATAATCAATGGACTCTTAACACCAGAAATTCACGCACTAATAATCAAACGCAGACAATTAAGACGAACACACTATATTACATGTGATCCATCTATCAAAACACAAATCAATAGAACAAATGCAAAAATTAAACAAGAAATTAAAACAGCAAAAGAAACTAATTGGCAAAACTTCTGTAAAAACTTAGAAAAAATCAAGAACAATCCAAAAGAATTTTGGAAAAAATTCAAGAGTATTGCTTTAGATAAAAACACAAATCACATGCTACAACATATCACACACAACAATAAAATCGCAAGGACAGATGTAGAGAAAGCTGACCTATTAGCTGACTACTACGAATCCTCCTTTAGCGACCTAAATTCAGTAGACTTTGATACACAACACCAACATCATGTCAACAACTTCATAAATACAAACCAAGCTTCATTCTCACCAGGATTTCCCGGAGAGACACTAGAAGCATACTCAAATTCAATCAATAGAAAAATAACCATAACTGAACTAAAAATTAATATAAAAAACTTGAAGAATACTTCCCCCGGACATGACCAAATACCAAACATTATTCTGAAAAAAAGCTCTACTCTCCTATTACAACACCTCACAAACATCATGAACATTTCACTAGCAACTGGATATTACCCTGACACTTGGAAAAAAGCCATCATAACCACGATCCCAAAGAAACAAACCAACAGAACCACACCTCACAAACATCATGAACATTTCACTAGCAACTGGATATTACCCTGACACTTGGAAAAAAGCCATCATAACCACGATCCCAAAGAAACAAACCAACAGAACCAATCCAGATAATTTCCGTCCCATCACTTTGTTAAGCTGCCTTGGCAAACTGATGGAGAGAGTTATCTCCAACCCTCTTCTCCATTTTTGTGAATCAAATAACATCCTTCCAGAATCCCAAAATGCCTCCAGGAAAAACAGGCAAACAACAGATCACCTCACATGACTCACCGAATCAATCTATAAAGCTTTCAACAACAACCAAGTAACCATTGGGGTATTCCTAGATGTCAAAAAAGCATTCGACAGCATATGGCACAATGCCATCAAATATAAACTAAAACACCTGAAAATAAATCCCACTATAGTTAAATGGATTTCAAATTTCTTAACAGATAGAACAGCACAAGTAAAAGTCAATAAAACTATATCTAAATCATTTAATATAACCGCAGGATGCCCCAAGGATCAGTCCTCTCTTCACTTCTATATATAATTTTCATCAGTGACATACCTTTTCCAAATCTAACATACACCCATAATTCACAATACACAGACGACATCGCTATCTGGAGCACCCCCAGAAACCCAGTGATGGCCATGTCTCAGCATAAGAATCACTGAACAACATCTCAACATGGAGTAACAAGTGGAGAGTAGTGTTAAATCCAACCAAAACACAAGCAATCACCTTCTACAAGAAATTAAAAAAACAAAGAAAAAATCTAGAAAAAATAAAATTATCACTTGGAAATACGACCATTAACATGAGCAAAAACATCACATTCCTTGGCATCTCTTTCGACACAAAACTAACATGGAAAAAACATGTTAACAATATACACTCATCAATTAGAAAACAGATTTCACACCTAATGACTCTAACCAGTAAACAATTGAAATGTTCACCAAACACCATTATACAAATATACAAGGCGTACATCCGTCCACTAATGGAGTATGGATGTCAAGTAACATACAATATGTAACATAACAGAACAGAATACTAAGATCTGCATTCAATATGTCAAACAACGGCATCACTATACAAATTAACTAGTACACCAACAAAATACATTTCACCTTACAACATATTTAAAGAATCACAAATTACACAACAAAGTATCTAAGGACACTCCAGAAAATCCAAGTTCAACAGAACAGAATACTAAGATCTGCATTCAGTCTACTGTCATTCATGCAAGTAAATTATATACATCAAATAAGTAACTTACCAACACTAAGAAATAGACTAAACCTAATAACCTTTCATGAAAGGGGACTAAGAAATATCACACAAATATTATCTAAAAACCCTGCCACAGAAAACAGAAACAAACTAATGGCATCACTATACAAATTAACTAGTGCACCAACTAACTAGGGCTCAAAACAGTTGAGCAGAAGCACAGGGAGAAGGAAATGTAGGAAACAGAGGGAATAGGATAAGTGACAGAGGAGTAACAAACAATGTTAACAAAGACTGGTGACATGGGAGTAGGATGAGATACAGGAGTGGGGTAAGTGACAGATGAGTAACAAACAATGTTAACAAAGACTGGTGATATGTAGCTTTTGTCCCTGATTCAAATGAATCAGGAATATCTAAAAAATGCAGAAGGTTGATTCTCATAACAAGGAAGAAGTCAAACACAGGAAAGGAGGATAATCCTACCCAAAAAAGATTATCTATGTGAGCAGGTAAAAGGCAGAAGTTGTAATAAGGGCCATGGTGAAAAGGAGAAGGGAACAGAAATTGCCAAAAAAAGTCATCTGGGGCTCAGTGAAGTGCCTCTAACAAGAGATAAGGTAACAAAGCACAGAAAGGAGGATTAGGCAAAAACCAGAAAATTAAGCACAGGAAAGATACTGACCCTCCTGAGCCTGCCCTCAAAAAAGCAAAAGAGACTCCAAGATCTGTGACTTCAGAAAGGGGAAGTTAGAATGATTGTAGGCCATGAGAAAGGGGTAAGAAAGGCAAAAAGGACAAGGCATATAACTATGGGAATGTGACTGATCTAAAAAAATACAGCATGAACACTAATATTGGAAAAATGTGGGAAAAGATAATTTGTTAATGGTAGGTCATGAAGGAGGAAATTATAAGTGTAATATAACACAGGAATTAAAAAATAAAATTGGAAGTACCTGAGTTATAAGATAATATGAGGAAATTTGAAAAGTCTTCTCAATCAGAAGAGAGTCAATGCTTTCTTTGTGAACCTGATGATGACTGAAGAAGGTCGAAACGTTGTTCTCCCCTCTACGTAAAATATTTTCTCAACCCAAACGAGCCGTTCTTACATATATATTAATCAGAAGAGAGGTTCTTAGAGCACAATTAGAAGGAAACAAATAAACAAAGTCATCTAACTCTTCCTCACACTCACTCTCCAGAATGAGAATAAAGAATTTTAGATGAATGGACATAGTGCCAAAACTCCAAGCTGTCACATCATTCATGTTTAATGTCTCCAGTAGCGAAGTTTGAAACTTAACTAGTGTAAGTTTACTAGTAAATCATCATTTACACAGGATATTGAAGTCACACAAACCTGAGAGTTCATATTTGAAAGAAAGGAAAGAAACGAAACAAAGTCCCTTAATCCTATAGCCTCTGGTACCATTTTAAAATCTTTCTGCGATTGTCACAATGCGTTACTGAGTTATATTCAAAATTTAATTAAACCGCTATACTTTCAATCTATTTTTATGAAATTTGAGTTGTCAAATATGTTATGATTCAAGTCTTAGGTTATTTACATTTTCATTCCTTTATTTGAAAATAAACTGCTAAAAGAATAATTTAACAATTTCATGTTTGCTCTCACTTGAAGTGCAAGTAACTATAGCTAATGAACTCTATACTTTGTTACACAAGAAACAACTGGTTAAAAAAATCTTTCATAGTGGTGATAAACTAGAGTTTATATATAAACTCTATATATATATATATATATATATAGAGTTCATTTACCAGTTACTTCATAGAATTAGCCTTGAAAGAAAATTGTTATAATCATTCCAGAGTTCAAGCTATGCTGCAGCCACTTGCAAAGTAGACACAAGGTATTTTAGCAACTGTTTTAAATTGAATAGCATGCTTATAACCAAGAGAAAGAGCAAAATTTCAAGGTAATTTATCCTTACATGATACATGTAGTATAAATTTACTTTCAGAGCTGTTATAATGAGGCGAAGTTCACTGTTGACAGTAGCATCTGTAACCTTATAAGTATCAGTTTGATAGACATTTAGGTTTTACTTTTATATTTTTGCTAACTATGTGTTATTTGTATTTTAAAGTTTACATTTAAAAAGTTTAATTATTTGGCAAAATATTCTAGTCTTTGTATCACAAACACTTTTGAGATACAAGTACAGAAAAATATTACACTGGAGGGGCAAAACTTAACAGTAAAGTTATCATAACATTGCCTGCAGATACTTGTTCATGTGTGTTGACACAAATAACTAAAGGTGAAGAACATGACATAAAAATAAATTATATAAAAAAAATGAAGACATGAACCTGTGCATATCAATCAAAAGTGATGTTATTAGAGGTATTAAAAGTTAGAAGGCATGAATATATTTCTGTTTCTATATTTCAAACATTTCATTGCACTATACATTGATAACTACAGTTATTGATGTTCTAGTGAAAATGACAAAAGTAAACAAAAATTTATGTTAAAAACTTGATATTAATTTAGGAGGCTCTAAAGATTATGCAAGCAAAATATGAAAATTGTTGGGTTAAAATTAGTATTTTTATGTTTATCATGAAAATCCCTTTGCAGGTGAACAATTCAGTCTGAGCAAAATAACTACATTAAATAATGAATTTTCATTAAAAAAGTAGAAAACAAACAATCAAAATGAAATATCTCATATTTCTGAAATTACATACTTTTAAGACTGTTTTTGCCAAATTTCAAATTTCACCAACTGGTTTAATTTTTGTAATAAAATATGAGGAAAGCAATATTACATGCTTCAAATTGTAGCACCCAGTTGCCATAGCATTAATCAACCTTAACTCTTGGTAAGTTTAGAAAAAACAACAACAGAAACATCTGATATATTCAATGTCTAGGAAAAGCAATGAAGATCACAAGTTTAAAAACAGGGAAGGAGACAGTGCACAGGCAGGATGTGTCACTCTCCTATTTGTGGAGGGTTTTTACTGCATAACAACAATAGTATGCAGTAGTCCAAATCACAAGAAATCTTGCCAGTTTAGGTGGGGGTCACTAAAAGACTAGTAGCATTCAAATATCTATGGCAGACACATGGGGAAGATGGCTTTCTGTATGAAGAGGTAGGTGTTGTCTTAGAATACATGGATATCACAATTCATTCAACTGGGTAAAGTAACAATGAGAGATGTTCTTGAGAGGAGTAAAATTACTCTTCCCTTGGGAGTGTGTATTCAAGTCCACAAATGACTGTTCAATAGGTCAGGATCCATTTGCTGTGAGTGGTATAAAGTGTTGTGTGTTTCTACAATAAGTGAGGTACAATTACAAAATGGCTTTTGGCAAAGCAGTGCACTTTTTAGTAAAAAAAGAGAGCTGATGTGTTATACTCAGTAACAATCTGCACCCAATGCCATCACAATACAGTGTCTTGATGACAACAGGCCTCATAATAATTGTTGTTTGTAACAACTTCTATTGGACAGTTTATATGGACAGCCCTTTTCTATCCTTTTTAAACCAAAATGGGGAACATTTCAAGTAAATTTTATTCTAAATCCTATGTGCACATGTGGGGGTTAAATTGCACAGGCCATGATATTTTACACAGTGCCATTCTATACAGTATTATACATTTTACATCAGGGTCATCTGGGTTATATGTATAACATGATATGAAAATTGTACAATGAACAAAAGTTTTATTCTTCACACAAACAATACCTTGCACTATAACTTGTCAAAGTCCAAGTCAGCTTAAAATTGTCAATTCACAGACATATTTTGGGTGTTAATATTTCTTAATCAAGCTCCTTTTTTACTTACAACAGATTTGTGTATTTTGCTAAAAGTTCCAAAATTTTGTATAGATACACTTAGTAAATTCGGAATTACAGTCAAAATGTATTCTCGAATATAGAAACAGATCACATTTGGTTAAAGCAGCTATATGTAACTGAATTCATTATAATACACTTGTATTTTGCTAAATCAATATGATCAACACCACAGAATGATGCAGGGCATTAAACGAACTTGAGGGCTTGGCATGGCCTGGTGGTTAAGGCTCTCGACTCATAATCGGAAGGTTGCAGGTAAGAACCCCCATCACACCGAACATGCTGGCCCTTTCAGCTGTGGGGCATTATAATGTGATGGTCAATCCCACTATTTGTTGGTAAAAGAGTAGCCCAAGAGTTGATGGTGGGTGGTGATGACTGGCTGCCTTCCTTGTAGTTTTAAACTGCAAAATTAGGGACAGCTAGTGCAGATGACCCTCATGTAGCTTTGAACAAAATCAAAAACAAACAATGAACTTAAGAGGGCCAATGATCAGATTTGAATGTGTTACTTAAATCATTAATATTATTCATTTACTAGAAGAAACAAGATTTTTTTTCTCTCTGAATAAGTTTTGTTTGCTATCATTATCAACAAATCATCCCAGAATGTGAATATGGAACTGTTGTAGTAAATATCTTCCCAAATCTTGTTTTCAGTCTACCAAGTTTCAAAATGTCTACATAAAAACAATGGAACAACAAGAATAAGTACATGATTCCTGTATTTAAATAAGAATATTATTAATTTTATGCCATTTTATATTATTAAGTTTATTTCAAGCAGCTTCTTTTTTCACAGAATTATTTATAAAAAAACTTCAACAGTATATAACGTTTTTCAGGATTCTCCTCCATCACTAACTCTTTCAATTTATATTTGTTTTGACTTGTTTGTTTATTGTTCATAAGGTCAGAGCTATGCAATAGGCTGTGTGCTACACTTCACTTCAGGAATCAAATATTAAAATTTTGTATTACAAGCTTTCAATCTCACTGTGAAGCCATCAAGGTGGCTATTTGTTTGAGAGAAGGCTTCAAACAAAATTCTCTCTACCTCAGTTCATAACACTGCAGACCAAGTGAATAGAAGTTCACCTATTGTTTCATTACTAAACTAAATAAACCACAAACATAAGATAGACCAGATGTGGTGAATGGTCTTTTATAGAATGTATTAATGTTTTTCAAGATTATGTTAATATTCGTCTAATAGCCCACCTTTTGTAAAAGCATTAAAAATTGAAGTTCATATTTTTTATATATATTTATTGGCTTAATTTTGCATTTATTACACTTTTCGTTACATTTATATAAAAGATGATTATTTAACACAAAAAATATTTGTTTCGGCTATGTGAATACTTTTTGAAGTCTTTAGGTTACACTTACATAGCAGAAACATTGTGGAATTATTAAAAAGCATGGAATGTTTTAACATTTGTATGTATGAATATTTCTGGTCTGATTTCTGTTCCAAATACTTATGGACAGACACTATTTACAACAGATAAACTACAATACAACTAATGGAGCTGTAAAATATGCTAAAATCAAACAGAAATTGCAATGAAAATAACTAAACATTGAAATCCATCATAAACTGTACTTTTTAAATTGGTAATAAGACTTAAGTTTCTTACTTGTAACAGTAAAACTCGTAACATGTACAATGCAAGCAAAAGAACTGTTACAATCCATCGAACAATTGAATATGGTGTCCAGGTATCAAGGAGCTGCTGGTATATCTGTAACATGAAAAACCAGTAATTAAAGGCTAATCTCACAATACAGTAGTTATTCATGCAATGGTAAAGAATCATTATATTTATTATATATTTAAACAAATTTAAAACTCAAGCTGTAACAACAATTAAAGAAATATTTACTTGAATTTTAAAACAGTAGTGCAAAAAACCTTAAAAAATTGTAAAACAAGTTTCCTAAAAATATGGAACAAATAAAACAACAACATATTAACAGATGATCTGTATTTATTTGGACCTATTTGATATAGAAAATCATTATTGTTTTCATTCAACTTGTATTTTTCTAGGTTTGCTTGTACATTTATCCAATTACATATCTTATACAATGTCATTATAATCCTCTTTATATTTAAAGTAAATGATCCATTGCAGCTTTACAATTTTTCTTCTCAACCAATATAATTATACTTCAACATGATTATTTATGTGTAATGTTTGAAACATTAAAATTTTCATAACATAAACTCTAGAAAGAAACACTAACTTAAAGTAAATAATTTTGACAACTGTATGGTATATCTACAAGGTTAAAGAATTATATGATTTTAACTTTTCTTCTTTGCATCTGGTAATAGTTATACTAGATTTGATTAACTACAGTTTTAAATGAACATTGAACAAATAATCACACTTTCCACAATAAAATATATAAAAACAGTAAGAAAGATAAAAATTCAAGTTTTACCCAGATTGAACCTGAACAGAAAGAAAACTTGACTAGTCAGTTTTGATAAATATATACCCAACTCAAGCATTATAAGCTGGTTATATATATATAGTTCAAGATGATGTGTTGTTAGCTGGTTATTTAACTTTGGTTTCATTTTTTGAATTAACAGTTTGTTTTTTTTCCTATTAGTGTCCATATTTTGCTTAATCAAATTGAGTAGTGATTTATTATTTCCTGATGACATTAAAAAGTTAGCGACTTAAATAAAAATCGATTCACAAAACTACGTGAAACTGTTACAAAAAACTTGTTTTGTGTTCAACCCCATTCATTACAGCTGGGATGTATACCTACCAGAGCTCCCACCCCCTCATACTGTGACTGAGAATGATTCCAATTGCTGATACTGTTTATGCCTTCTTCTGCTGGCTCCATATTTATCATCTTGACTATCACTACTAGATGGAGAGCTAGCACCCTCTTGTATCATTGCCTCTTCATCAACATGTATTTAAATACCCCTTGACACACCTTCACTATTTTTATGCTATCCGAGTTAAATGCATCAAGCATATTTACATAACAATTAGGATTACTACTTGCAGCACTAGCAATGTGAGCACAGTCAGTGTGCAAATGTGATATGTTTTGCTTAGGTAACTTGTTGATTAGTGAGGAGGCTGAGTGAAAAACACACTGAGGGCAACCATTTACCCACATTAGGTGGGATGACAGTACACACTTTCCAACTAATTTCACTCCCATACATCACACACAACAATTTTGAATGACAATGAGAAACATTTGTCCCACTTGGAATGTGTGAGGATAAAAAACACTGTAAAATACACATCCCAGGTGCAGTGAAATGGGACATGATAAAATTAACAGTGTGGCCAACAGTTCACTGCCTTCTCCCATCTTAACCAGTTTATTTTTGTTTCATCACAGAAATAATTAGTTGCAGTTCTCTCCATTTGAATTGAAACCTTCAGTTTAAAAAGGGGTACAATGATGACACTTCTATTGTATTAAGAGAAAAGATCCATGTCAAAATATTCTAAACACAGGGATGCCAACTTTTCAGTTTGAGAAGGAAGAATCAAAATTGCTTTTTTTAGACGTAATAATCAACCTGGACAACACGTTTGATACTAGATATTAACACAGACAAACATCTTTTAGTCTGTTTTGTCATTTCAGAATATTTATACAAATATCAAACACTTCAAAATGATAGATTCAGTGAAATGTGTATGTTAAGAAAAATGGCATGTTAATTCACAAATGAAACCAAAAGTAAACAACCATATAACATCACCATTGTATATAAAACTATGATCAAAGTAACATGTCTGAGATGGTCAAAGCACAAAAACCCTGAAACCTTTGTCAAAAGCCCAGTCACCTAAACAACATTTCTATTGACTTAAGAAGTAAGAAAGATTATCCAATTCTTAAATACACAACAGAAAAGCAATCATATTACTTCAAATAAATATCCATTAAGATGAAGTACTGAGCTCGGGTAGACTTTTAGACATCAACTAATGTCTTATTGCTTAACCAGATGAGAACTGTTTAAAATTAAAACAAAAAAATCCAGTTTAGGTTATTTTAAGCTCTTTTTTAAGAATACATTTTAATCAAAAACAAGAAATGGACTTTCTAATAAGAATAACCATAATTCACTATTATTTTACCAAACAAATACATTGATCAATTCTAACAAACCATAAATGTCTAAGTAACAGATAATTAAGACCTACAAGAAGTTTTTTTGGGATTGGACAGGTCAAACAATATGTAGATAAGTACCTGGCAAATGCACACTAATTAACAAATTGTGAAGTATTTCAATGAATAATATATATTAGACACACACACACACAGCCTTTGAAATTATTTAAAAAATGGAGAAGCAAAAGAGTACAAAAGGCAAATGCTACAGGAATGCCATCTTTATGAGCTTCACTGGTGGTTTATACTATAACTGACTAATTATCATTCAATCAATCACAGTGTCACACCTCTGTAAAACAAGTATATACAGCATACTGTGCCCAGTAGTAGTAATGTGATTGTAATTATGATTCCCTGAAATTGAGATAATGAATAATAAGTGTGTAGAAATAAAAGTTTTGGCTGGTAAAGGCCACTCCATGTAAAAGATTGTTGAAATAATATTATTGGTAGGAGTAAGTCATGAAGTGAGTATTTACAAGTGTTGATAATAGAAATAAATCAAGACAGAGTTGAAATTCTCCAAAAGTGATATCAAGTACTTCTGAGTATGTTCATCTTAAAACAAATGATGGTTAAATATAAATTTTACCAATGACCTTGTTGTAGATATAATTATGAATTTTACCTCAAGGGTAGTAAAATACAGATCAATATTAAGTGATCTCAATGAATATGTAGTTGTTTAAAATCCATTGCTTGAAGAGGTAACCAAACCAAAATGGTCACTCACAAGCAATGGAATAAACAAAGGTCAAGATGTGTACTCTTTACAGATTAATCCAAGTTCAAACCGTTAACAACAATCAGTGACAGTTTATTTTACAGAAAAGAGTGTGTGTGTTTTTTTTACAGCAAAGCTACATCGAGCTATCTGCTGAGCCCACTTAGGGGAATCGAACCCCTGATTTTAGTATTGTAAATCCATAGACTTACCGCTGTACAGAAACAAACAAACATTAAAGTAATATAGAGTGTAAAATCACTACAAGTCTAAAGCTGCATCTCAGCCAATGGCATCTGTGATTTACACATAACCAAAGAAATTATGACTGTTGACAAATACAGGCTGGTTTTATTCCAATAACATGGTACATAATTTGTTGGATGGGAATTCATTTTCAATCAAGACAGTAAGCCTAATCATACAGTAAATGTGGTGAAACAGTATGCTGACAAAAGAAAGAGGCTGACAGTACACCCAAAACCACTGCATACCCATCACAAATTCCTGATATGAACATATTGGAGGCTGCATACAAAAACTGAGAGGGTTAAAAGGTGTCAAAATAATGTGAAGGAATTGTGAGGAGTAACATACGCATTCTGGAATAATGTTTCACAATTCTACATTGATACACTAAGTAACAATATGAAAGTGTGATGCAATGATCTGTTTAAAAAAAAGTTGCATGTAAAACAATAGAGTATTGTGGTTATATAATCGCTTCTGATAACTGCATGTGTATTGTTTACATGTTTTTAAATTTTATTTCAAGTAATACACACACACATCACTTTAAAAAGAAAACAACTATTTACTTGAGAAAGCCTCCTGAAGAACCTTGTAACAACTGAAACCTGAGAAATGCTTTCACTGTCCATAATGTTTCATATACACCTGGAAAAAAATGTAAATATCTTGTATTAATTGCTGCTTCCTCAGGGAACATTTGTCTAGTCTACAGATGAAGTAACACAATATTTGACACTTGAATATATTTTCCTTGCCCTGCAGGCATAATTTATTGTTATTACAAAGAAATACATCTATAATAAAAGTTTCATTGTTTCATGTGCCAGACATACCATGCTTTTTTGAAAACTATCACAATAATCATTTTACATAAAACGAAAACTAAGAAAATATTGAAAGTCAGAGGTAAATTCATGTTCAGTAATGCTGGTTACTTATGTAAACTTTAACTGAATATGAATTATTCTTAATAAACATAATGGTGGTGAAAATACAGACTAATCTTTGGTGTCTTGACTTACAGTATGTATAAATCATTACTTTTACGAAAAGCAAAAGGTATAAACAGCTGAAAGATAAACCAATAAAAAAACATGACACAGTAAAGTAAATAAGGGAAGAAAAATACATACAAGTCAGATGAATATAAGGAGCTCTATATTAAACAAAAACAACCTAATAATCTTAAAATGAAAGATATGATAACATTAGAATGAAATAAAGTAAATAATGAGCTAATTGGTGACACAAAAAGTGAGAATGTAATTTTTACAGAACTGTAATTGAAATTTGCTTACATGAGACATGTACAAGTTCCTTCAGGACACAGATTGGATAGCAATTTTTAAATGCACTTGTGGGCCACACCATATGAAGTAAAATTAAAAGAAATATTTCTGTAGCAAAATTTGTCATTACCATAAAAAGGATACAAATAGGATAGCAACAGAATATACAGTGAATGACAGGATAGTAATATCTGATTTAACACTCAGGAAGTGTTCATGAGAACAGAACTCTAAACAGTCATTTTAACATCACCTAAATGTAACTGAAGACATTGTTTCTTACCTGCAAATAATATATAACTTATTTATTTAGGTACAGGTAAATTTAATGTAAATTGCTCACTATGTCATCAATATCACTGGATAAAAGTAAATTTTTATTAGCCTTCAGTCTTGTTTCATTAGAGAGCCACCAAATGGAAAAACAGACCCTTTCTGCCATGCCTACCTTTCAAATCCTCTCTTTTAGAATTTGTCAATATATATAGTGTTTTCTTGTTTAAAAATGTATTAGTTATAACCAATAAATAAACAAGGTTTTTCTCTATCAAATGTCTTATATCACATTATTTCTGTCAATGGCAGCACCAAGGGGAGGTTGCTAATCCCCCTCCCAAATAAGCCAAGCCCCCCCCCATATTGTTACCTACACATATTCCTAAAAAATGGAAAACACAATCATCTTTGTTGCTTTACAATTAACATCAAAGAGACATAGATCTGTAGAACTCAATGTCTTCATTATGATGAAAGATAGTTAGCCCGATAGTGACCTTACTTTTCCTTTGAGTGTATTAACTTCACATGGGATAATTCATTTCTGCTATGTAAACTATATCTTTATATTTCTTTTGATTTGTAGCTTTACTCTTAATGGTATATTAAATGTTCAATCTAAGCTAACCTTGGTTTTCTTTATTATCTTATCATGTGTTACCTTGCGTGGAATTTATGTGAGCTTCCTCTTTTACATATATGCATATTTTCATAAACAGATTATTTCAAATTTGTAATAATCAATTATTAATCAGAGTATGAGTTTCCAATGAAAACTGCACTGAAAATGCAGTTCAAAATAGCACACCTTTCTGAAAAGTACCTTGGTATTTACATTATTATAATTTACCATCTGTACTTCATATTGATGGCATTTTGGGAAGCCCCTACACAGTTTACCTCAGCCCCCTCAATGAAAATATCCTAATGCTGCCACTATTTCCTGTAGAGATTTGTAGATTACCTCCTAAGATTGATTTGATTTAGTGTTTTGTGGCACAAAGCAGCTAGGCTATCTGCTCCAAATGTCCAGTAAAAAGGTAAAAATAAATTAAATGTAGTAAAATACATAAAAGAAAATGAAGGTAAAACAAAACATCACTGAAAAACAGAAAAAGCATAAAACCAATGTTGACATCTAGTCTACAATGTTAAGAGAGAAAGCAGAGTAAAAGAAGTTGTAAAGGACTTTCTCTAGCAAAATGGTAATGATCATAACCTGCCAGGAAGACTAACAAGTAAGTACAAGATCCACCATCAGTCACCTGAAGTTGGTCTTTCCTGGTTCCAGTCCTGGTTCTGGGTTATGTGTCATTATAGCCAGTACCAAAAGGTAAATTAAGAAAAGTGTTAAAAGACATGCAATAAAATTGTAATAACAACTCTCCAGGATGATTAACGGGTAATTCAAACAGATAGTTCAAACAGCAGCGTTAGACACCCAAAGTTGGCCTTTCCAGTCCTGGTGTCGAGTTATTTAATATTCTGAAAAGGGAACCACAAATAAAAAGGTGTAATGAATAAATAAACACTCAAATGAGGTTAAAAAGATTAATGGCCATTAAAAAACTAAAAACTTTATCAAGGTGGACAGTGTCACCATCACCAATAACACTGTCCAATGTTACAGACAAACCCTGGGACAGAACCACATCTCAAGATCCACATCCTTCAGTTTCAAATACAGGCATTTCTTCTGATACATCTTTTTCTCCCACCCAATGATGCAAAACAATCATTCGTTCACGTCCTCAGTCATTGGAATCCCCTTCCAACATCAAAGACCTGCCCAATCGACCCAGGGCAGGATCCATGGAGGTCAATAGACCTCCTCCAAATAAGGACAGTAAGGAAAAAAGATGTGGTCATAAACACAAGGATTCTCCAGCCACTTTGCCTACCTGTCATTAAAAATGGCCACCTTGATACAATGGAACTGTCGAGATTTACGTTCTAATCTGGATGATATCAAAACACTGATTGCTTCCTACAATCCTGTATGTCTTTCCTTACAAGAAACATTTCTAAAACCTGCTGATACTGTCACCATTCGGCAGTTTTCTCTGTACAGAAATGACAGGCTGTGTGATGGATGAGTACTGGAGGGGTGGCACTATTGATTGAACAGCATGTTCCCACCCTGTCTTTGTCACTCAACACACCCTTGGAGGCCGTAGCCATCCGTGTTTCCGTGGGTCAACTCATCACTGTTTGTTCTCTCTACCTGTCCCCTGGAGAGACATATGATCAATCAGACCTTGATGCTCTCATTGAACAGTTGCCGTCTCCCTTTCTAATCCTGGGGGACTTTAATGGACATCATCCCCTCTGGGGAAGTGCTGTTATTGATAGGAGGGATTGCTCTGTATAGCGTATGCTCTCTGATCACAATCTTTCTCTTTTCAATACTGGTTCTTACACTTATTTTCATGCACCTAATCAGTCCTTTACCGCTATTTCTCTCGGTTTGCTCCCCTTCATTATTTTCCCATTTTTCATGGAGGGTTGACAATAATCCACTAGACAGTGGTCATTTTCCTATACTTTTGAGAGAGACTGGCTGTGGTCGATGCCACCCTACTCACGTGCCCTGGTGGAAGCTGGATCAAGCAGACTGGTCAACTTTCACTGCTCTTGCAGAACTTGATCCTGCCATCATGAATAAGCCATCAATAGACGACTGTGTGGCAGCAGTAACTGACTGTATTATACAAGCAGCTGCTCAGTGTATTCCTAAAACCTCGACACGTTTTCCACAATATCCTCGCCCATGGTGGAATTCTGCTTGCCACTTGGCACAGATGGCTCAAAAAACGGGTCTGGTATAATTTCCATAGATATTCCACACTTTCGAACCGCATCACTTTCCAACAAGCCCGTGCACATGCTAGGTGGGTAAGACGTCAAAGCCAGAATCTTGGATTAAGTTCACAACTAGCATATCTTCTACCACCAGTTCCAAAGTCATACGGGACAGGATTCAAAAGGTCAGTGGACACTACAATTCTGTTCCCCTCTCCATCTTACTCTCTGATGGCCAAGAGGTAGCTGATTTCCGGAGCATCACCAATACTCTACGTGAAAGCTTTTGCTGGGTATCTAGCACTTCTGCTTGTTCCTCCACCTTCTTGGCCACCAAGACTCGAGCAGAGCGTTCACCTCTTTCCTTTCGAACTGACTGTCTCTTTGACTATAATTGTCCGTTTACACTGGTGGAACTGAAAATGGCCCTTCATCGGTCTGGCAGTACATCTGTTGAACCAGATGATGTACACTATGACATGCTGCCCTATCTCTCTCCTGCTTTTCTTGATATTCTTCTAATTGTTTTTAACTGGATGTGGCAGGAGAATGTTTTTCCTGATGTCTGGCACCAGGCTATTATCTTCCCTTTCTCTAAACATGAGAAAGATCCCAAGATTCTTTCAAACTACCGTCCAACTGTTTGACGAGCTGTCTCTGCATGACCTTAGAGAGGATGGTTAATGCTCGTCTTGTTTGGTTCCTCGAATCAAACAACCTTCTCTCGCCCACCCAGTGTGGGTTCTGACGACAGCACTCCACCACAGACCACCTAATTCGTCTTGAAACATCAATCAGAGAAGCCTTTCTCAAATGCCAACACCTTGTTGGGAGGAACAGAGTTCCATTGTATCAAGGTGGCCATTTTTAATGACAGGTAGGCAAAGTGGCTGGAGAACCCTTCTGTTTACAACCATATCTTTTTTCCTTACTGTCCTTATTTGGAGAAGGTCTATTGACCTCCATGGATCCTGCCCTGGGTCGATTGGGCAGGTCTTTGTTATTGGAAGGGGATTCCAGTGACTGAGGACGCGAACGAATAATTGTTTTGTCTCTTGTGGTGGGAGAAAAAGATGTATCAGAAGAAATGCCTGTATTTGAAACTGAAGGACGTGGATCTTGAGATTTGTTGGAATGTATGGGGGGAACAGAGATGGGTGTAGAAGTCAATTCATCAACCTTTTTAACCATGGAGGTCAAAAGACTTTCATTTGTTTTGAAAACGATTCACTTGGAGGCACAGAGTAATCTGTCTGCACTCCCACCGTGGTTGTGGAACGAAGTGCAGCAGCATATGTCTGAGATGGAGTGGCGGACAGCAATTTCCAAGCCTCAGAATAACTAAAGTTACGAGTTGTTTTCAAATGCTGCACCTCTTTTTCCTCCAACCATTTTGGGCAAGAACGAAAGTAGGAAGGGTGGGAACCATTGCAGTTGACACAATGTGGATCTGTGTGACAATCATAGGCATTGTTGTCCTTGCCACCATAATGAGCACATGTCAGGGAACCAAGACAGAACGTCTTTGAGTGGCCAAACCTCTGACATTAGAAGCATCGAAGAGGGTTTGGAATGTACGGCCATACTCTGCAAATTAGATAACCTGCCTTGATAATGGCAGGTGCACACGTGGTGATATAAATGTCAAAACGAGTATATTTGTCGGCAGTGTAACTTTGTCTTTATGAGTGGAGATGCGCCTCACTGCAGAAACTCCTTGAATGGAGAGACCCGCGAGAATCTCTGACTCGTGGATGTTCTTTAGATCCCTCTAACAATAACTCCTTGTGATGAATTTAAGATAGCATGAGGGGTAACCTCAATAGGTACATCCCCAACTGCCTTTCAAATCAAAAGGAGTTCACTGTGTTGGGATGTGGATGTTTCAACCAATGTCTCCAGATCGAAGCTTCTTTACTGACTTTGGAGAGCCAGCAAGTCCCTTCTGAATAAAAAAAGGGGGACATTTGCCCTAAAGGTTTTTCTGAAAGAGAATGTAATATAAGAAAATGAGGTACAGGTGTTACAGATGTTGAAGATTGCTGTTCAGAGTCTTCAAGATGTGGTTTTTTACCTACTGACTGTTTTTTCACTATTTTATTTCAATTTTTTGTTGGAGGATCCATGGTAAAAAAGGAAAATTTTGGTACCCACTGACCCCACCCACCATGGAGCCCTATGAGGGGACACACTACAATGTCAAATAAGGACACTGCAGTAATGCCAGGGTTTTGTGAGCACTATGCCCAAACACCAGCATCAGATACAATGTCCACAACACCCATTGAGAACATCCAACACTGGTACTTGGTTGACCCTAGCACAAGTGGACCAGTCAATTGACCCAAAAGGGACACCACAAGGCTGCCTGTCTACAAGAATTCAAGGCCAAAGTGGTGTGTTAGGGTTGGACCCCTCAACCACCAGGATCCTCTCCTCCCCTTCATAGGTCACCATGCACGGCAAACACATGGGTGGATGTTTAGATCCCAGAGGAGGTAAACTGAGCAGAACCTTCCCTGGGAGGTCCCCTCACCCCGTACAGGAATCCATACAGAGGGGATTACCTCCTAAGAAAGTATTTTTTTACCCACAGGAATGATATTATGTAGATGAAAGATGTTTTAACAGTTCATATTGTCTCTCTAGAAATACCAGAAAAAAATGTGATAATTATGGAACATTATTTGCTGTTTGCATGTTATTATGTTATGTTCTTTATTGCAGTATTTTACTAAATAAAACTTCAGTGCACTGCTATTATTAGTATGAAAAAGAAGTGTTGCGAGAGTTATAGATTTTCATATTTTCTCTCTCTTGTGAAAAAAATAAAAACATTCTCAAAGAGACAACAGCTCTAAGAAGAATCAGCTTAAAGCTTGGGAATGCTAAGTGGGTTCTTACTATATTATTCAAGCACTAAAAGTTTTGAAAAATCAATTTTTTTAAATCATTTAATATATCAGTAGATGTATTAGATGCTTTTGTAGCAAATAATCCACATTTTATTATAAGTTTTAATTTATTAGATTTATGATGCTATATTAAAAAATACTGAATTTTTCATAGTATGAGAAATGACTTTTTCTCTTGTCTTTCATTCTTTTATAATTTATTCATCACCCTTCCAGTAAGTATGAAATTTAACCTAAATTACTCACTATAATAAAATAATTGATTAAACAAAGAACACCTACCTTTCCAATTCTCTGTTTGAGGATTTGTTAATAGCTCTCTCCTACATTTAATACTATATTATTTATAACCAACAAAAAGCTTAGATTTTCATCAATCAAATGATGTATTATATTACATTGTTTTATTTACAGAGAATTGTCAAATTCCCTTTTAGTATAAGTGTCATTCCCATGGAAGAAATATATAGACTGGCTTAGATGAATTTGTAATGGTTCTTGTTGCATCATTATACAATCTACAGTGATGATTACTCCTACATACACAAGAACAGTCAGTTACCAAAAAACAGAATAAACTGAATGAAGATGAAATTATTTTATTAATTAAGCAATTTATCTTCAGAACTTTATCGGTTAGTAGGCATTCATAATTTATTTTTTTCCTTGATTGATTATATAAAAAAAGTTCATGGATGGCTCATAGCCTGGATTCAGTTATATTTTAAGAATTCATTACAGGCCAGATGTAGCCATATGTTGCACATGCCTGGCTTGCGTGAAACTTTACGTCAGATAGTTACTCAACTCTCTCCATAACAAATAGCTATTAACTCACACAACTACTGCAGAAATTTTTAAGCATGTCATAAGCCCAGAACATAGTTTCCAGCCCTACATGTATTAACTCTATTTCTAAGGATTCTCCGATGGATGGGGTCAAAGGCCATGGTCTCACGTTTATCGACTTACATTTATGAAATAGTAGTTCAATAAAATTTTGAATCTTTGTCATTTAGTTTGGTATCAAATTGTAAATTATAATTCAAGTTTTAGTATTATATATTAGTTAATTTCGAAACTCATAAGTAAATATAAAAAAAATACAAATATCAATTTGTGTAAGTCATGGTATAGTGAATACAGCTTTGGTTCATATAAGATATTTGTGATGAACAAATACAAAGTGTATAGTTTATTTCAAATTTAAAACTTAAATTACCAATACTTACAAGCTAGAATATTATATAAGAACATCTATATTTAATGAATCATATGCAGTAGCCCTTCCTACCTTTTCACTTTTTGGAAATACTTCCTTACACACATATGCTTCCCTCTATCATGTACTTATAACCAATCAAAAGCTCAGAATTCCCCATATGGTTTTCTCAACCTTTTTTAATGTGGGAATTTTCCAAGATTATTTATTTTGTCTCAAACCTTGAAAGGTAGGGGCAAGTGAAAGTGTTAAAAAAAAACGTTTTAGACCCAAATACAGTCTAGTTGGTACTGTGCAATTCTGCAATGTTTGAAGAGCAATTTATAATTTATTATTATTTCAAGATATACATTTTACATCCCTCACATCCAAAGTTCTAAGAAACTAAGTATGCTAGGTACAAGATGCAAGTATACCTTTACAATCATAAGTAATAGAGATTTTTATATTCTTTATTGACTGTTCTGTTTTAAAAAAAACTGAAATTTAAGAACTTATTTGTATATAATAATGATATGTATGCATGAGTAATGTAGTATAACTAAAATTGGACTTTATTTATAAAATACTTTTCCACCATAATAAAGCCAACAGGCTACTTTGTAAAGGCCAGTTTTGTATTTTTAGAAAGTGTAATGTGTGAGTCACATCATTACAGCTTCTGTGATACTAGTAAGACATGGCTAGAGGGTCAATAAAATAAAAATGATAGATATTCATAGATGTACATAATATTGAGATTTAAGCTATTAGGACTAAATATTTGTGGTTTCACTTATAAGTTATACCCATTTTAGAACAAAAAAAGAAACTTTTATATATATTTCCTAATTTTCATGATGGTTACAAAGTCATTAAACTCAACCAAACTCATACAATAATGCAATACTGAAAAACATGCAGAATAAAATTTTTCTAAAAGAAAACATTTAATAATTATCTATACATTATAAAGATTTTGCACATGAAATTTGACTCTCTTCTGATGCATGAAAGTATATTTTTAATCTCTCAAACTAAATTACTTGGCATATTGGGTTGTCAACATTCAAAATAAAAAATGCACATGCACAAACAATAACTTCAAAAACCTTAAACCTTCAAAAAAAATCTGATATTTCGCACAAGAAAACATCTCATGTTTACTGATAACCCTTTCCAATTTTATGAAGATAGACCTACTGTATTAAGTTATAATATTAAAATTATTACAACAAAATGATTGCAAGTTTGGTTCCTTGGACCAAACTCAAAATGAGAGTTAACAAGTATTGCAACAGCCTATGAAGAGGGTGACATCATCCATGCACAGTAATCATCATGAGTGTACTACTAACAGTTGAACAAAAGCCCATTCCTGTGTAGGTATAAGAAATACACCTGGAAGTGAGGAGGAAGGGTGGAAGGTTGTATTCAAGAGATAAGCAACTAACTGAAATATTTTCAGGTACAGACAATGTTAACTTCAGAAACATTTGCTAACCTCTCCAGAGAACACAAAGAGCTAGAATCCCACACTGATGACATTAGAAGGGTTGATGTAGAAAAAGAAATTACAAATAAGAATTCCTTTCTGAAAAACATGGCAACAGAAAGGGAGAGACCATGGGTGTGGCTCTGTGTGATATCACACAGTGGGTGATCATATCAATTTCTTTGAGTAATAGAGATGGTTGTGCAATTACCAGAAAAATCTTCTGAATGGTGATAAAGTGTCACATAGATGAGTGTAGTGGAAGTCTGCTGAATCAGCCATTACCTCTTAGGCTGTGAGGTGAGCAAGAATGTATGGTGTGGCTCAGGTAGTAATTCAGGTCACATTGTACTAGATAAATACTTTCATTAGATACATACCAGAATAATCAGGCACAGGGAGAATGCATTCCAAGAAGAACACAAAGTCCACCTTGATGGCCTTACAATGAAAAATGGTTTGTGTAGTAGGGTGGTCTGTACTGCATTTTCAGGTAACACCTCAGCATTATTTTTAATCAATAGTGCATTCACTCACTTTTATTCTAGTGGGATTACATCTACCCTAAGGGGACTCTCCATATCAACTTCCCCAGCAGTTTGGGACTACAGAAGCAAACGTTCTCTCCCTTATTCCACTAGAAGGGAATGGGATGGAGAAACTTGGATGAGAAGAATGCTGGAGAAGTACTTCGATGAAACAGGAATCATCACATCTTTATAAAGTTCCACACTGATATACTATGCAGTGGGGTACTGAGAATATTAATTACAAGAACTTATCAGGTGTGAAGGCAGGTACATACATGAAACTGTCATTTTCATTTTTAGTGAAGTATAATCTGGAAAGGAAGATATGTACACTACCAAAACAGTCTAGTAGGCTATACAGGAATTATAAAGGCATCTGTGAAAGGCCTCTCAAAGTGATGAAAAATCTACTGAAACACTAGAGGATGGAAAGACCACTTCATGGAAGAGATCCAGTCCAAGTAAGACAGTCAATTCACTATCAGATTCAAAGCTCCTGAAGCATGATAATCTGACAATCATTGTGGACCCACAAAAAGAAAATACAGAGCCAGAAGTCAGAGAGCAGAAATTCAAAGATCAATCTCTTCAATGCCAACTGAGGTAAGACACAAAAGATTGAAAGGACCATTCCCCTGGAGACCATACCATAGAGAGGGTGTAGGTATAAAGTTCTCCAAACCTGGAAAGATGTAGGTCCGGTGAGATGGGTGAAGCATTATGTGGGACAAATCAAGCCACCACAACAGCAAGACATACAAACAAGTGATGAATGGAAGTATTTATGGAAACACTTCTCCTTGTAGTTTCAAATAAGCCAAAACCTATACACTGCCTTACAACACAGCTCTTGACAGGACACAGAATGCTATAATTAAACAGCCTAGCCAAACTTGCTCAACTTGCAATGACTACCATGAACAATACTTGCTAGTGGATTCACTTGGGAAGCGTGATGGCCAAAATTTCTCACATAAACAATACTGGCAGATTTTCCTGTCTTGTCGGGCAAAAGTTAATAATCACATAGTCTTGAATGAATATTGTACATGTACAATTACTCAAAATCTATAGCAATAATGTAAATAAAGAACCAGTGAATAGATCTTTCTTCAAATGCACTCATGATCCAATTCAAAGCATATGGGATCTTAGCTAAAGAATCTGTTACACAGTATTCACAACCCACACAGCAAACAATGCTTTCTTTAGGTGCCAAAGGTGTACAGAACATGATGTGGTGGAAAGAGAACAGAAGAAGGTTAATGCTCAAAGACAGAAAAAGTACCTGTGTGGCCTAATGATCTTCAACTACAGGAGTCCAAATACATGAAAAAAGGGAAGACTGAATTCCAACCACACCACAAACAATGGATAACTCCAAAGCCAAGTACCTCCATGATTCACAATAGATACCCCTATGAGATGGGGCATCAAAATGAAGCAAAAGAACAAGGAATAAGAGAGGGGGTAACCTATTAAGACTTACAAAGACAAGAAGCCCATGGGATCTCCTGGAATAAGAAAACTGAGAAACCAAAATGATCAGAGAAGACTACTGATGTGCAGCTTTAGGTCAATTTTTCCAAAGTGTAAGTAGCTTTTCCATATATGTCGTCTCATAGAAAAGATGCAAAATGGAGGTCCCTAAAAAGAGACTGGAGAGAGCAAACATTAAAAGTAAAGCATCTCTACCAGAAACAAGGTTGACTGGAGCACAGTGAAGAACAAAACTGAGGGCAAGGTGGAAAACAAGTGTGTGAAATATTCCACAGTAAACCTGTCAGAATCATGGCATTAAGCTTTTAAATAAAGATGATGTATGGACAAATAGTAAAATGTTGAGAAACTAAAATGCAAAGATGAGTAGATGGATTGTGAGAGAAAGAGGAAAAAAACAGAAGATATCCAATATGAGAGGAGAGACTCAAATGATGGAGGCTCATGTATTAAGATAGTATAAAATTCAAAACCAAATGAACACAATAAGATTAGACACACAGATATGTAATATACACAGAGAATGATAAAGGTGGAATTACATCAACCTCATTGTGAATAGGGAGTTAGAAGTGAAACAGGTATGGAAACAACACTGATGAAACTCCATGGCTGTCAGTCTTGGGAAGAAAAGACATCACGGTAAAGCAGGGCAAATGTGGAATGATAAAGAGTTCTATGTACATTAATTGCAAACAACTCCAACCAACAATAACAAATATATTTACAAAAAAGTACAACAAAAGACATGAAGCTCAGAGCTCAAAAGGAGGAGGAGCAAACATGTAAAACAACTGTAATTTGGTAATTGAAAAGATTATATGGGCTGAAGAATATGGAAAGATTTTATTAGAACTGGTAGAGCTGGGGATTCAAAACCTCCCAATATTTAGAATACCTAAAAAGATTGAGTAAGGATGTCTTAAATAAAGCCACCATAGATGAAGCAAGTTCCTTCTCAAATATGCAAGTCAGGAAATGGGATATGATAGATAATTTAATTCTCAACACTGCTGACGATACATATTCCACTTCCATTGATAAACAATTGTGGTTGGCCTACAGTGAAATTCAGTTAAGTACAGAGAACATTAAAAGTTAAATCCCTATGTTGGGCAAAGGATTCCATAATTTTCAAGCAGAAGATTGAGTTTTCTAGCATTTGGATGGAAAGTGCCTCATTGAGGTTTTCTCAACAGACTTCCAGTATGGGAGAGGTAAAGGTTATCATTCCTGCAGATACTGAGGAACTGAGAACCATGCTTGAGTTAACCAATAAGGTGCAACCAAGAGAACACAAGGAGTAAATGAATCATAGTCAGAATCTGGAGCAATACAAATAAAGGGAAAGGCATAGAGATGTAAAACTGTCCAATACTGAATGCATTTTCTGCCAATGCTTGAAGATGAGGTACTGGAGACCAAAACAACTTCAGTTGAGAATCTGAATGAGTCACAAAAGCAGCAAATGTTGGAGACCCAAACTGAGAGCACATTTACTGAAAAACCCCTTACATAGCATTTATTCTGTTGAAAACATCCAGCTGAGTTCATACAAGTGATCTACAATTAAATTTACCACTGGTGGAACAACATGATAAAAGACTGATACAATGGGAGTGAGCACAGTGAACATCCAAGGTTGGTTGATTTGTTGTTTGATGTTTTATGGCCCAAAGTAGCTAGGCTATCTGTGCCAAACATCTGGTAAAAAGTTAAAATTAAATTTAGTAAAATATGTTGGTTTCGAGTTATTTGACATTACAGCCATTTTCTAATTTTAAATCTAACTAGATAGATTGTGATTCTTAAGAGGGAATCACATTAAAAAAGGTTTAATGTATAAATTAAAAACCTTGTATGGCATTAAAAAGATTAATGGCCTTTAAAAAACTAAAAACATTTCCAAGGTGGACAGTATTACCATCATTAATAACACTGTCTAATGAGTGTTTGTGAGGAGATATGCCTCACTGCAGAAACTCATTGGTTGTAGAAACCAGCGAGAATCTCTGATTCGGGATGTTCTTCAAATCCCTTTCAAAAATAACTCCTCATGATGAATTCAAAGTAGCATGAGGTGTAACCTCAATAGGTATATCCCCAATTGCTTTTGAATGCAAGAGGAATTCACTATGTTGAGATGTGGATGCTTCCACCAATGTCACCAGATCAAAGCTTTTTTACTGACTTTGGAGAGCTAGTAAGACCCTCTTGTCCCTTCTGAATAAAAAAGGGAGACATCTGCCCTAAAAGTTTGTTTTAAAGAGAATGTTGAATGAGAAAATGAGGTACAACAGGTGTTACAGATGTTGAAGATTGGTGCTCAGAATCTTCAAGATGTGGTCATTTACTAATGGACTGTTTTTCACTATTTTACGTTTTTATTCAGAGGATTCATAATAAAAAAAAATAAAGGAAATTTCGGTGCCCACTGACCCCACCCACCATGGAGCCTTATGAGGGGACACACTACAATGTCAAATAAGGACACTGCAGTAATGCCAGGGTTTTGTGAGCACTATGCCCAAACACCAGCATCAGATACAATATCCACAACACCTGTTGAGAACATCCAACACTGGTACTTGGTTGACCCTAGCACAAGTGGACCAGTCAATTGACCCAAAAGGGACACCCCAAGGCTGCCTGTCTACAAGAATTAAAGGCCAAAGTGGTGTGTTAGGGTTGGACCCCTCAACCACCAGAATCCTCTCCTCTCCTTCATGGGTCACCATGCACGGCAAACACGTGGGTGGATGTTTAGATCCCAGAGGAAGTAAACTGAAAGAACAGAACCTTCCCTGAGATGTCCCCTCACCACATTCAGGAATCCACACCAAGTGGTCATGAATATGGATATACCCTATTAGAAAAACCAATAGACCTTGGAAACAAAGTAGGTATCAGGAAACACTGTGGGCTGATACTTCCAAATTAGAGACAAAAAGACAAGATGATAAAGACAATAAAGAAGAATGTAAATGGGCAATGTCAATTTTAGATTTTAAAGTCTCTGGAACTCCAGCAAATAATACAGGATTTAGAAAAGAAGATTCCCATAATTTCATCAGGGCAGAATATGATAAATGAATCCTTCCTAACAATGCATCCCAACCAAACAAGTCTCAGTTATAATCCAGCCATGAAATCAAAGAAAGAACAGAAGACAACTTGAATAAGGATCATAGCAAAATTCCCAACTGAAATTGCTGAAGAGAATGTTGATAACCTTCAGATAAAAGTTGGATGGAAGATAAATACCTCATGACAGTCATGAGAGTAAGATGAATGAGAAAATTGTGATATGCTGAAAGTAATCACAGGTTCCAATCTCGACCTCATAGGTCCAAAACGGGGTCTATCCATTGAGAATCTGAATGCACCTCCTTCTGGTAGTGATAACCAAAGCATGCTGATTCAATAAATATGGGGGACAAAGCGTTGCTATCCTATCACGTAACTGAGCAACAAGATCTCTCAGCATGAAGAGTAATATTAGAAGATACAGAATAATCTTGAAATTACAATCCTGGTAATAACTATAACATAAAAAAAATTGACATTACCATGGAGTGAAAACAAATTTTATGTAACATGCAACACTTCACCATTTGAAAAAAGTACAAGGAAGTTGAAGAAAGAACAACAAAAAGTACAAAAAAATCTAAAGTTTTAAAAAAAATCAGCTCTGTTGGATAAACTGTTCACTTAAATTTTAGCACTGAGTGAACAATGACCCATTGTCACAAGAGAGAAAATACTGAAAGACAATCATGCATTGTTGTTTAGGTAAAGCAGTTATTTTATAAACATTATGTGTGAAGATAAAAAAAAGATACAATATAAAGTTTGGGTGCTTGTGCATTTTTTTTTTGACAAGTCATCTTTTTCTAATACAAGGTTGGTTTTGCAGATAAGAAATTTTGAGCAGTTGACATTGATTCAATGTCTTATGATAACGGAATGCTCATGAAAGCGCGAGGGCATCTGTATTTTATATTCTAGCTTCTGAAGAATGATCTTTCAGTTCTTTTCCAGATGTTGGTGAGTTTTTTCTAATGATGTGGAGCAGTAGGGTAGAATGCAGATGGTATTTTTATTGTTATTTTTATCTATTATGACAATCATTTTTTTGTATTTTTAGAGATATTGTTGGTCTTTACGAGGTGATTTTGAGTACAGAAGTTTATATAACACTGAGTGCATAGACTGAATACATTTCACAGATTAGATTTATGGATTCCTATTTTTTTACTTCTTTGGTAAAAAGAATTTAGGTATCATATATGATAGTTGTGAAATAATTTTCCTCTTTCATAATCCTTAGGTTTAAAATTGGTACATGTCTATTGCTTTCCTTTTCCATAGTGAACATGACTGACAAGCTGGTCATGTTGAGAAATTATATGATATGAAGGCATCAGTATTTTAAAATTTGTCAATAACTGCAACAATGTAAACAGGTAAACAGATATCTAATAGATAATTTCATACAGAATTCATAATAATTGAAAGTAAGTGTCAGAAACAAGGAAGGGCTTGAATTATAATTATTACTATAATACTGGAAATTTGAAATTAGTACCAACTGTGTGAGAGGTGCAAGCTGTAAAACTGACCTGTGTGAAAAAAATATTAAATGCTTTTTTCTTAAGAAAAAACAAACCCTTCTTGAACAAACATCAAGATACTCCACTTAATCTATTTCCCAGTGACTTTCAATTCTTCTTTGCACAAAGAGTTATGAAAATGATCAACTCCCTCACTTAAAAAAATAGTGGGTGACAAAATTCAAAACAGAAATTCACAGAAAAAAAAATCACCCATACTGGACTACATGTTCTCTGGCACTCAGCACAAACTCAACATATTAAGAAATCAAATAAACACAGCCATAAAACCAGGCAAATCCAATAAAATTAGCAATGAAATCAACAAAATAAAACAATACTTCATCAATAAACAAATTTCCTCCAAAAACTATTGAAAAAATTACAATATATACATACTGTATAGATAATACAATATATTCCTGATATCAGCCAAAAAAACCAACATTAGGAAAAAACTTGAAACAAAACACAATTTTCTAGTAACACCAAATTTATTCTAAACTCAGGTACAAAACTAAAGTCCATACTATGTAAAAACTACACTGACAAACACAACATTATTTATAAAATACAATGCTATAACTGCAATGACTTCTATATTGTAGAAACAAGCAGAAAAACAGAAAACATATTCAAGGAACATAAAAAACCACCCTCATATGTTTTTGAACAGTGTAAATCAAATAAATACAACATAACCATTTAAGACACCTAGATAATAAGTAGGAAAATAAACATAAACAAAGGCAAAATCAAAGAAGTTCTACTTATACAACAACTCAAACTAATAATTAAACTAATATAAAGGAACATCTTTATACCTATAGTAGTTAATAATCTAACATATAGTGCAACGCCCCCTACAATCTTATACCCATATACAGTCTCGTCCCTAAGACATGCTCGGCAACGATCAGTTACAAACTCTTTTTGTTCTGTACTTTATTTCAATACTCATATCAGCCATCTTCAGATACACTTTACAATAGTGGGCGACTGTTTCACAACCTCTCCTCTGCGACAAGCCAGTGATATCCCTGCTGCTGTTCAAACACCTAAACTTGAATGAATAACTTATTAAACACCATTGATGGTTTTAGAAAGTTTGAATTTTATGTTTTTTTACACTTAAAAGTATAGTCTCTTCAATTTTCTTGTATTTTGGTCAGCTGATAAAGCTGTTTTAAAACTTTTGGAGTGTTACATATATCAGTTTTGTTTTCATGTATATTCATGAAAATATATTTATATTACTTTCAAGAGGTAGATGTACAGTACAACATATCACTGAGACACAAGTATCCCAATAATATGCAGTTTATTGATTTGTTAAGTTTCTGTACACAGGACAGAGAAAACAGTAAGTTGTGTGACACTTCATCTGATGATGCATAAGAAATAGTTCTTTAACAAATGCTGTGAAACTAAGAGTGCAATATTTTCTACATAACATGTATCATATGTATTAAAAACAACTAACATTTCTAACACTGATAATATTAATTATAAGCTTCAAACAATACTGTATGTAAAATAAGGATGCTAACACAAAACAAATTCAAAATGTTCACATGCTAACTACAAGGACTAACAGAGCTACAAAGAAATTATCAATGCTTACTAAGAGAAATGACACCACCTAATGAGATCTACATTAAAATATTTTAACTTCACTTATTGAAGTATACTACAAATAGTTATACTAATATATACACATAAGTGGATGAAAAATAGCCATTTATATAAGTAACTTAGTAACTAAGCTGTATTTGGGTCTAAAAAAATATGAAATTTTGAGCAGACTAAAGATCCAACAGTTTGAAGATTTGTATGAAAAAGTGATATGACATCATAACGACTAAAATTAGCTTTCAATTGGTTTTCACGTCATGTAGAGAAGTGTATATTAGAAAGCAGTTCCAAAAATAGAAATATGAACAAGGCCAGTATATTTGATTCAGTGCACGAACAATATCTCAGCAAATAGAAATAATAAGAAGTTCTTATTTGGTATTCTAGTTTGTCAATATTGGTAATATGAACTAAGAAACTATAGACTTTGTAATGGACATCAAACATCTAATTTTAACTAATGCAGTTTTAAACATGCTATGCGACACACAAATTTGCTATTTAGGACTTAAGAAACTAACTAACGGAATTATAATCTACAACTTGTTATTCATTCATAAAATAATAGTTTAATAAAATTTTGCATGCAAGTCAACAAATGCAATACAACATGTCCTTTAACCAATGACCTGTCATGATAAGGTTCATTAGATTGGCCAAATGCGAAAGGTATGGCTTCTGTATTCAGTAATTCACCAAACATGAGGCCAATCATTTTCAGCTGTCCTAGAGATAAGAAAAACATGTTTTTAATGAGTGGTACTTGTTTCTATCATTTTAGACAAATAAAAATGTCCAACATGTACGACTTAACTGTACCTTTCTTATTAAAACTTGAGACTAAGAAGTACTTTTTCCCATTAAGAAAAAATGACTTTTCTGCAATATGCATGTTCAAGTTATAAACTTGTTTAGAATAATTTTACTGCCAAGAAGTTTCAGAAGATGTACAAAGACCATCAGATGTGATAAACTGTATCCCACCAGCACTGGCACAGAAATATTAGAATGTAGTGGTAATCCATCTCCAAACACCAGTTTAAAATTATGTTACAAACTTACAATTAAAGTGATCTAACACACTGGAAATTACAGCTGAACAACTAGTAGAATCTGCTAGCTGATTCAACTAACTAAATATTCTCACAAGTCTTGATAGTTGAAATTATTGAAAACAGTAATAATCCGAAACACTAATGTTTATTAGTTGATTGTTTTGGGGATTTGTAACATGAAATGATTAAAGTTAACAACTCTGATTCACTCAAAAATAATAATGATAGTATTTTGGTTACTTAGGATTTAGTGTTACAAAATGTTCAGTATGGATCCCAATATCAGATGAAGAGGGAATACAAAACTCAGAGAAAGGAAAGGGATCAAAGGACATGGATAACAATTATAAACCTCAAAATACCTGTGATATCAAGTCTCAAAAATGGTTACTGAGAGCTAAGGAATGAGGGAAAGTGGGAATGTCTAGATCCATATCATCTTGATCAATCAGGATATCAGTTGGCTGTTTAATATTAGTACTGACAATAGCCATTATAATCACAATAGTAAATTGTGAATTGATTGCTACTGGTAATTGAGTGAGATAAAGATTTCATGGTCAGAGATAATCCAACTTGATAGTGGATTATAAATGATATTCTGAAATGTGAAAAGCAGTAACTGAATATTTCCAAAATGCATTAAAGAAACAAATCTGAAATAAAGCACTGGATCTTAACACTGTTGTGCCAACTCTCAGTGAAGATTGGCATCAACTGTCATACTCCTACTGATAAAAGGTTGTTAAGTCTAACTTGCATGTTTAAATACAGCTTAACCATCTGGTATACAAATGAAATTTTGTGGGAGTCCAAGGCTAGCAGCAAGAGAAAATTTGTGTACAAGGAGATAACCTAATCATGAATAATTCTAGAACTAACTGTGAGGGTACAAGGCTAGCAGCAAGAGAAAATTTGTGCACTAGGAGGTAACCTAATCATGAATAATTCTAGAACTAACTGTGAGGGTACAAGGCTAGCAGCAAGAGAAAATTTGTGTACAAGGAGATAACCTAATCATGAATAATTCTAGAACTAACTGTGAGGGTACAAGGCTAGCAGCAAGAGAAAATTTGTACACTAGATAAACTAATCATGAATAATTCTATTACTAACTATGAGTGGAGGTAAGTAATTGTACCAAAGATTTTTTTTAGTCAATTAATAATCCATGCTCTTTTAATAACTATCTCATAAGAACAACTGCTATATTGAATGCAAATGACTAGTGAGGTCTGACAATTAACTGATTAGCAAGTCCCACTAATTGTTTAGTGCTACTGTTCAAGAGAAACAATTCTGTAATTTCTTCTTACTTCAATAGTGAAAGAGTTGACATTTAAAAACAAACAGAAAAGGCTTTCCATATAAATGTAAACTGTTGTTTTTGTTAAAGATTTATAACTCTTGTTACTTAGCAACTAAGTAATGTTAACAGCTGCTTACTAAAGGTTTATGATGAAAAGATATATTCTCATATTATTCTTGTCTAATTATAGATAAGCAAATAAAAATTTCACATGTTCATAAAAGAGAAAAATTTTATATTCCATATTTGCAGTTATTTAGACTTTTTCCTGATGAAAAAGGAAATTATGTTGATGACATTCACCATGAAAAGTCTGCAGCAAATACCAACTGAAGGAGGTAATACAAGTAGTATGTGAAACTACTTTATAATGAAACATTTGTATAACAAAGTTTAAAAAGTTTCCTTTCACCTTTAGAACTAAGCAAAGTAAGAAGACAGAAGTGAGTCAACTACGCAAAGTATTTCTCTTCCAAACTTTATGAAAAGCAACATCTGCATGAGCACCATTCAGAGTAAACAAGAGTTGTAAAAAGCTGTTGCAATAGAGAAAAAAGTTAATGCAGGTAAAGACTAATTATATGTTGCAATTTTGATGCTTTTTTCATGTAATCCTCTCAACTAAAATAAAATGGCGAGTTTTCTATCACCATGAACAAAGCTGTCATTATTTTGGAAAACAAGTTTAAAATATTAGTTAATACCACTATTACTATTTTCGCTTTTATGGCGTGAGTTATAATTTTACCTTTGTGACTTCAAACAAGTTCAACGCTTACACTACAATCATGGCCATGACATAAGATTGTCATGTTCAGTGAAAATCATGGGTATTTTTTGTAAATGTGAAATGGATATCTACGTGTCTCAACAAATTAATGAATCAACAGAAGTAAAAAACAATCCAGTGTTAATAATTTTTAAGATCAACTAGAATTAGACACAGATCCTAACTGACTGACGAAATCGGTATACAATTTACAAACAAGTTGAATAAGTGAATGACATTACGAAGTGACGTTAAATACAATAACTACGTACAGTTGAAATTGAAATAAACACTTATCACTTAGTGATCACTACGATACTGATACGACTATGTAAATAAATAAACAAATACTTACACAAAAAAATTTAAATGTCTTCAGCAAACTTTTCCTCCCCTTCCCCCAATTTGTAAGCTACACGTTACTAGAATAAAGCGTCCTCTAATGTTGAATAAATATCACTTTTACGAAATATAACAAAAAGTGTTAATAAGTAAAATTAAAATTAAAATACTCGTGTGTGTTTTTTTCAATTTGCACATTCAATCCTAACACAATACTTATTGTAAAAGACAGAAATGTATCTGATGCGGAGAGAGAGATAGCTTCTAAATAAATTAATAAATTATTACCTTTTGTAAAAGACTTAAACTAACATTAATCTTGAAATTAAAATAAATTATTAGTATGTTTAAATAATAAAATTCGTTAAAGCTAGTTGATTGGATGTATTAAACTGGCCCGGCACGGCCAGGTGGGTTAAGGCGTACGACTCGTAATCTGAGGATCATAGGTTCGCATCCGTGTCGCACCAAACATGCTCGCCTTTTCAGCCGTGGATGGTAATACTGTGACAGTCAATCCCACTATTCGTTGGTAAAATAGTAGCCCAAAAGTTGGCGGTGGATGTGATGACTAGCTGCCTTTTCTCTAGTCTTACACTGCAAAATTAGGAACGGTTAGCACAGAGAGTCCTCGTGCAGATTTGCGCGAAATTCAAAAACAAACAAATTATAGGTCATATGTCTTGATGTTTATAAAATACACCACGTTTATCAGATTTTATTAGTTAATAGTAGAACATTAAGGGTGAAAGATGGGGCTATACTTGTTTAAGATATTGGTTGGGATCTTCTAGTGTATTTTTGAGTCTTTTCAGATGTGATTCTTTTCTCATTGTCACTGTATAACTACACTGAAGCTCTTGATACCATAACAGAAGGTGCAAAGTCTAAATTGTGAAATAAATTTCTACTTCTTACCTCCAATAGTAGTACTAGAATAGTCGTGTCCCAACGACTGATTGCATAAATTGCGCGAAATTAAAACACAAACAAAATATATTAAACTCACTGTAATTTTGTTACAAATCTATAATATGGAAGAAAATCGCGATAATTAGAAATGTTAATTATTGTTTATAATATTATATGGAATATTTAACGATTAAGGAGCTAATATTTATATTCGGTTCAAGCTATAACATTGTTCCTTTGCTGGCGGAGTGTTAAAAAAATTATCTGGTGAAAATAATTAAACGTCCAGTCCGTCTAACCATAGTCCATTTATTTCTTTCATTATATAAATTTTCTTTAAGCTTAAACAGTGTGGTAAATTGTACATTTACAAATGACACTAACTGCAGCATACCAATGTGAGAAATATATTTACTTTACTACTTAATGCGGCTCGGTATGGCCAGGTGGTTAAGGTACTCGACTCTTAATTTGAGGGTCACGGGTTCGAATCTTCGTTGCACCAAATATGCTCGCTCTTTCAGCCGTGGGGACGTTATAATGTGACGGTCAATTCCACTATTCGTTGGTAAAAGAGTAGCCCAAGAGTTGGTGATGGGTGGTGATGACTAGCTGCCTTCCCTCTAGTCTTACACTGCTAAATTAAGGACGGCTAGCGTAGATAGCCCTCAAGAATCTTTGCACGAAAATTCCAAACAAACAAACAAACAAACATATTGATGATGGTTTTGTGTTTTGGTTTTTCAAGTTACCAGTTGTGGATTTGGCACGCTGTCGAACAGAATCAGAGAACAAACCCTGTTTTTGTTTATTCTGAATTTCGCGTAAACCTATAGGATGGCTATCTGCCATAGTCAATCCTAATTTAAAAGTGAAAGACTTCGAGGTAGGTAGCTAGTCATCACTACTCACTGCCAATTTTTTGGGTACTTTTTTACCAACGAATAGTGGGATTGGCTGTAACTTTATTAAACCCCCACGGCTGAAAAGGCGAGCATGTTTGGTGAGACGAAGGTTCAAACTCTTGACCCTCAAATTACGAGTAAGCGCTCTAACCATTTATCCATGTCGAGCCGGCCATGCGTGCAAGTGCCTAGTGATGCCTATATAGAAGTATGATTACAATCAATTAAACTTATCATTTGATAAGGCCTATTATATTTTTAACATAACATTCGTTATATTGTGTTTTAGGAATCTGTATGAATTAAACAAGAGTATAAGAAGTATACTTAATTATAATAATATTTCACCAGCTTGAAAAAAAAACACACAAAAAACATTCTCACCATTACAGTTGTTGTCAAACTCCATAAACCCATTTGTGAAGAGTTGGATTTAAAGTCGCACACTAAATCAGCAAAGGAGAATTAGGGTGCTCGTTCACTTAATAGGTTGATGGTCTTTCGTAAAATGTGTGTTTTTGAGTTTTAAACACTATTTAAATCGGGTTGAATATGGCACCAAATTTCATGTTAGCGGCTTACATGCAACGGGACGAGCAATAAGGCTACAATCTGAAAAATCTTTTGGTGTGAATTAGTTTCAGTTTATACAAGTGCGCCCCCCAGTGGCTCAGCGGAATGTCTGCGGACTTACAACGCTCAAAACCGGGTTTCGATACCCGTGGTGGGCAGAGCACCTATATCCCATTGTATAGCTTTGTGCTTAATTCAAAACAACAACAGTTATACAAGTTATATTCATGTAGGACGGTGCTTTACTAAGATTAATAATATATGTAATAAACGTTAATTTGTAAATAAAAAACATTTCTCAAAATGTATTTTTGTTTAATTTGTATACTATTTATATAGTGAATAGTACAGGCAGTGCTGGCACGTAGTATACGATATGTAGTATTATGTGTAACACCCTGCTCCATTTGATAAGGAATCCATTTCACCGACCTCATTGAATAGCTGGTATAAATAACTTTTCTCCTGCCCAAACTTAATCTCTGATACTCCCCTGAAAGAAAGAGTGTGTAACAATATTTTTAAAAGTGTTTATAATTTATTAAAGTATTATAAACTTTCTAAAACAGAAATCAGCTATTGTGAAGACTATCATATTATAAAGTGTATTTTGTCGTTTTGTAATGTAAATATTTGTTTAATTTCTAAAAATAAAGCTCAAAAATTGGCTGATAGGTGTCACTGTTGATGTAATTTTTACAAATGGTAAATATTGGTTGGTCCAAAATGGTTAGGGAAGAGTATTGCTGATAAAATAATTATGCTTGGAAAACATGATGGTTTTACTAGACACACTTTTTGGAACGTTCAGGAATGCTTCTTGTAATATAGTTGCAATATATTTAAGTTAATTTATATATTAAACTATTTTGGTGCCAACCTCTGGAATATAATTGAATTGTTTGTTTGTTTTTGAATTTCGCACAAAGCTACTAGAGGGCTATCTGTGCTAGTCGTCCCGGCATGGCCAAGCGCGTTAAGGTGGGCGACTTGTAATCTGAGGGTCGCGGGTTCGCATCCACGTCGCGCCAAACATGCTCGCCCTTTCAACCGTGGGGGCGTTATAATGTGATGGTCAATCCCACTATTCGTTGGTAAAAGAATAGCCCAAGAGTTCGTGGCGGGTGGTGATGGCTAGCTGCCTTCCCTCTAGTCTTACACTGCTAAATTAGGGACGGCTAGCACAGATAGCCCTCGAATAGCTTTGTGCGAAATTCAAAAACAAACAAACGATATCATTCACCGCCAATTCATTGGTTATTCTAACCGAATACTTGGATTTGACTGTCTGTCTTATAGCACACCCATGGCCCTAAAGTTCAGAGCACCTTTTTTTCTGTTTGCGGTAAAGAGGTGCGAATCACTGATCCTTGGACATATGGTCCAGATCAATAACTACATAGAAATGAAATATAATATAGAAATCATATAACCCGAGCGCTTTGTTTGGTTTTGTGGGGATGGATGCTCTTTTCCACAAAGATAACTGTGTAACTGGAATGCGATTGTTATCTCGAAAGTTTTTATTTAGATATTTTAAAACAGGCATCAACATCTGTTTAACGGCAAGAACGTATTATCAAATGTATGGATCTTTAAACAGCCCAAGTTCATTACCCAAGTGTTTCTGTATAAAGCCCAACTCTACAATACAAATAATATATAACTAACTTAAAAAACACTGCAATGCTTCCTTATATTTAGGTAAAACAGGTTGGCCTAGTTTACCTTTTGTTTGATACCATAGGATTTCTTTCGATTAGAAGATAACACGAATGGTTTTAGGTATATAAATAAATCTAAGAAAGCAAATATTTTACGAACTTCTTTGATTTGATATAAAATGTTATAAAATATTCTCAAACTGTATTAGATTTTCAACAGTACTTACTCAAAAGTGTTAAGTAGATAAATTAGTCTAATAACTGAAGTTCTTCGCCTGTTTAAAACTTTATCTTATTAAGTGTATGTTTAATATTTCTGTTATATTTATAATGATATTGTAGTTTTAAGCAGACATATTTGTACTACAATAGCTGTTTGTAGTTAATAACTTGGAAATATTGTCTAGTTAATTATTAGACGGATTCTCTTGCACACCATCAATAGTTTTAGTTAGATCAGCATATCAAATTATCTATAACAATTCAAAGTTGGTTTTTAGTTATGACATGCTTAGGTACTTTTCACGATCATTAACCCTACTAAGATCCGTTTATTACGTAAATATTAAGGTTATCAAATCAGTAAAATATATTACTATGACGTGATAAAATTAGCAGTCTTACCATGGGATTATGATTGATATCTTTCTGCAATAAAGCACAAGAACAAAAATGAGTAAAAAAGACTCATCAATACCTGGTAGCTTCTCCTTTCTCATGTAGGAAGGGGATAATACTTAGAATAGTTATATATCTCACAGGTTATGAACTGTGGGTATTTCAAAAACTACTAGAGGTTTCAGCGATGCTCATATTAATATGAAAGAGCACTATAAAGTATCTAAAACAACAATTATAATTTTAAATCAGTTTACCTCAATAAATGTTGTACAGAATTCAAAATGCGAGGAAACATCTGATATGTTACTGAACTCAACATAGTGTTTGAAGGAGGGTATAGCCTTTTGTTCCATGTTTTAGAAGTCCTGAAAGAAAACGTATGAAGATATTGAAAGGTTTAATTTGGTTATACATTTTTCTCCAGAGATGCACGTGTATATCTGTAAACTAACTGACTAACGGGTAAGGCTGCTTGTTAAAAATACCTCTGTGAAGTCTTGTCCAACCGAATATTGGAGCCATACCTTGTCCAATTTGCAATCCAACAAAACACAGTAAGAAAAAAAAGTTTATTGCGTATTTCTTAGTTCTCAACTCACAGAGTGAATCATTTGTCGCCAGAGGTTGTCATCGGACGTCTTGAAACATTATTGATACGTAGCATGGACAACAACAGACATTATGATGCACACAGGTCGTCGTATTTATTAAATTACTAAATTACAGAAGGCTAGCGCAGATAGCCCTCGTGTAGTGTTTGTCGAAATTTCAAACAAACGAAATCAAACTCCATTATTTTCTTTAGTATCTAATTCTAGTTTTAGGATGCTCTTACAGTCGAGTTAATAACCATCGTAAGAAGCCAACAATTCCTCTATTCCAAAAAATAATATTTTCCAACCTAACTGATTTCACAAATCCAACTAGTCAACCTGCTTTTCCTCATATAGTAACTTAAGCTTAAAATTATTCCCTAGAGACCGAAATATAATTTTACTCCCTCAGTTATGTCTTGGTCGTACCTTTGATAGAATTACGTTATTGTGATCCTTTGTTTTTAAAGCCTTTATTATTTCACTTCAGTTAACATCTCATCTGACCTAACCTTCCCTGGATCATTATTTCCTATGTGTAATAACAATATTGCTTCACTGCTAGCACTCTTTATTATATCACTTGATCTGTTAGTTACATTCTCCATTCTTACTCTTGGATATCATAATATAATTATTTTCTCTCTATTTATCCCACAGAGTGATTATAACAATAACATATATATTTTCATTTACATACTTATTTTTTCTTTTATTATCCTTCCTCAAGATTATTGTTTGGGTAAGCTAAAGGGTGCTCATTATAATTAAATTCATTACTAATAACTTAATTATTATTGTTTTTAACTACTTTAAACTAATTATTAGTCAATGTATCCAATGTCGACACTTTGATACACAGCCCTGTACATGAATTAACCAGACTGTGAATTTCATTTAGTGTTTTAAAGTTTCTTCGAACTAGCAATGTGTCTTAATTTATCAATTATAACTGTTTCTAATTTCATAATCATTACATAATAACTGTACATTACTTCTTTAGAAATTTGTAGTTTTTCGTAAGTTTCTCACTGTTTTTAATTTCCCCAAAATGAAAAAGACCATATGTTATTAAGTACCAGTAATGGAGTTAAATGTAGATTACAATTTACGTGTTAGTACCAAACTGACTGCGACGTCCCTTACGCTATTTCATAATGGTGTATTCTACATTTGAACAGAGATAAACAGGTTTCTTGCTATCTGCACATGTTTAATCCAAACTCTTGCCATGTGTAGAACTAATTTATTGCCCTCTACCTAAAGTGGATGTATCAGAGTATTTACATGAATATATGAAGAAGGCAGTTTTTGTTGATATGCATGGGTTTCTGAATTGGCAGTTAGAAAAGCTTTTACATGACAGAGAGGTGCTAGTGTAACCCACTGAAGGAATGAATTTGCGAAACTGATGTGTCTTTGTTGTGAGCCAAGAGCTCTGAGGTCTCTTGGCTATGGTTGTACAAGGCCTTGTATTTTGTTCAGAGAAGTCAGTCCTTTGACTCAGAATTTACAACAGTTGACCTTCCTAGAATCCACTTCCACTACACATCGCCAATGAACAGTTGTGAACTTGTTTGATGAATTGTTAGGGGAGAAGGTAGCCGAGCTAAATGAAGAAGAAACAATTGTTTAATTCCACAGATGAGGAATAAACAGATGTATAGGCAAGAATCAGCTTTCACCGTCAAAAAATGCCAAAGAAAATCTTACATTTCACAAGGCTGAGATAAAGCTAGAGAAAAAAAATTGAGAAACAAATGAAAATAACACTTATGAAGTAATTTGTTATTTATGAATCTATGATGTCAACATCTAATGGTTTGTTTTGTCTTACGCCAAAAACTACACGAGGGCAATCTATGCTAGACGCCCATTAATTAGTTTTGTAAGACAGTTAGTATCACCACCGACCGCCAACTCATGGACCACTCTTTGAGCAACTAATAGTGGGATTGACCATTATGTTATAATGCAGTCACGACGTAATGGGTGAGCAGGGATGGTGTGACGTGGGTATTAAGTTGCGACTTGATCGTCCTAACTACCTTTCCATGCAGGGCCACAAGTAATGCAGACAAATGTAGGATATCTAATGATTTGATCAAGGTAGTTCATTGATTACACCATATCTAAAGGTAGTTTCTAGAAAGAAAGAATTGTTTGTAATAGTGAATATGTAAATATTTCAACTTAGACACTTACCTTTGTTTTTAAACAATTTTTAAATTCACCATTGTTACATTTTTAGTCTGAATGTTTCCAATAAGCTAAAATGAGAGAGAATACTATATCAATGAGAACTAATTTTTCTCATGGATTTGAACTTCCAAGCTAACCCAAAACTTGATAAAATTACCCTAACTTTCAATCTTATAGATCTTTTGGACAAAGATGCATTGCTGTTCAACATATCAGATGTTTGAGAACTTTCCAAGTGGTTCACTGGGTTATTTTTAAGATCTTCATCAATCACAGTTAGTGGAAGACTCATTTTTAGGACGTTAAACCTCATCAGATGGAGTAACTTCATTAGCTCCAGAAGATACATCACCGACCAGCTTTAATGTACTCTTTGAGAAGGCCTGTCAGGAAAGAAAAAAGACACATGCTTTAGTATTAAGAAAGTACCTGTAGTTATTGTGTTGGAGAATATCTGATGATGGTTAAATGGAGGGACGCTTCTTCATCAGGCTCACTTCACCCCAATTCTAAAGATTCTTGAATGATGGGGAAAGAAGATGAAGTAGGATGATGGTTAAACAGCACTAACATCAAGAAACGTTGTACTTGAACAGTTTCAAATACAGTCTTGAAGAGCAAGCCACTAAACACTTTCAGTACAAACAACAATCCATTTGACGGTGAAACAGATATGCTCACTTTGTTTGTATGTAGTGTTTAATAAATACTGCTAGAAATCGAGTTTGAATATTTTTGGTGGGAAGTGCACAGGTAATCCATACTGCCTCTTTGTGCTTAATTACTAACAAACAAAGTTACACGATGGCTATCTGTGCTAGCCGTTCCTAATTTAGCAGTATAAGACTAGAGGGAAGGCACCTAGTCATCACCACCCACCGCCAACTCTTGGATTGCTCTTTTACCAACGAATAGTGGGGCTGACCGTAACATTATAATGCCTTCACAGGTAGAAAGGCGAGCATGTTTGGTGCGACTGAGGTTCAAACCAGCGACCCTCAAATTACGAGTCGAGGGTCTTAACCACCTGGACATGTCGGGCCGTTTTCTTTTGTAAATAAACAGTCTAATTTTTAATAATAATAAATATCGTTGCTATCATTAATTTAGGAACGAAAAATGTACATAATTTATTTGGACTGTGTACTTTGACTCATTTAGTGTCATCTGTCTTTACGGGATTGTGTTAACATGAACACATAAATAAAGCACATTACCTAATTCTTCTTTTAACAGTGCAATTTGTAAAAGAATAGTCCAAGAGTTGGCGGTAAGTGGTGATGACAAGCTGCTTTCCCTCTTGTTTTACATTGCTAATTTATTCCCGAATATCGCAAATACCCCTCGTGTAGCTTTGCGCGAAATTCAGACCAAACAAAAAAAGAAAACAATTAAAATTAATTTCATGAGCCAAAAGCTAATAAAATGTCATGTGGGAAAAGATGTAGACAGCAACCATTTACCTATATGGTGGGTCTTCGATCTCACTCCCCCCATAAAAATACTATAGGTAGAAAAAAAGTTGATTACAAAAAAGCAAACTGGAAAGTATACCAAACACAATTAGAACATCGACTGTCAAACAAAGTTATAACAACAGCTAAAAATAAAATATATATTGATAACGACTGTCAAATAATTACGGAATGCCTACAAACCGCAGCAAATCAGACAACACCAAAATAACAACATAAAACTACAAATAATGTAAGGAAACTACATAAACAACTGTTAACACTAATCAAACACAGACGAAAATTAAGAAGACAATACATGGAGACAAGAGACAGTGAATTAAAGACACAAATAAATAGTTTGTTTTTGTTTGTTTTTGGAATTTCGCACAAAGCTACTCGAGGGCTATCTGTGCTAGCCGTCCCTAATTCAGCAGTGTAAGACTAGAGGGAAGGCAGCTAGTCATCACCACCCACCACCAACTCTTGGGCTACTCTTTTACTAACGAACAGTGGGATTGACCGTCACATTATAACTACCACCCGGCTGGGAGGGCAAGCATGTTTACACAAATAAATATAATAAGAAACCAAATCAGAGTAGAAGTTAAATTATTAAAAGAAGAAAAATGGGACGATTTCTGTACCAAACTTAATGAAAAAAACAGATCCGAAACAATTGTGGACACGTCTAAAAAGACTAACAAATGGAGACACAACAGCAAGAAAATACCAACCACTAGAACACAATAAAACCACAGCATATACAAATAAAGAAAAAGCCGAAATATTCAAACAACAATTTGAAAACACGTTTAAAACACACAACGACCCAGACATGAACACATACTTCTATAACAAAGCTAATAACTTTATGATGAATAACAGTGAACTATTCAAACTACTCTTCCCAGTAGACTTAAATAACTGTCAAATCAGCAACACAAACAACTCCACAAACACAATGCTCACAAACATAATTTCAGCACAAGAACTCATAGAAGCAATAACAAACACCAAAAATAAACCAAGGAGAAGATGTATATAAAACCATTCTTCTTAAAAAAGGCACTCCAAAATTATTTGAACATCTCACAACAATTTTTAATCCATCATTATATTCTGGTTATATCCCGGTTTATTGAAAACATGCAAATGAATTAATGTTCCATATAGAAGGAAAGCCAGCCAATAACCCAAGTAGCTACCGACCAATCAGCCTGACCAGCTGTGTTGGCAAAATTCTGGAGAGAATAATCAGTAACAGACTCTCCACATTCCTGGAGACAACATCAAAATTACCAGAAGAACAAAATGACTTCAGATGATTCAGACTAACAACTGATCACTTTGTCAGATTAACCGAAGCAACTGTTGATAGTCTTAATAAACCAGAATGCACTGTCGCTTGCTTTCTCGATATTGAGAAGGCATTCGACACTGTCTGGCACAACGGTCTCCAGTTCAGAATGAAAGAAACGGTACTGCCGCGGGGAACTATTTCACTTTAGAAGCTGGTGTCCCTCAAGGAGGGGTAGTTAGCCCTATCTTATTCATCATGTACGTGAATAATATGCCTCTAAAATATCCAAATAATGGATACTCATTACAGTTTGCAGACGATGTAGCAATCTGGAAAAGTGCACCAACACCAGCAATAGCAGCCACAAACACACAACCACAATTAAATAGAATAAGTGAATATTGTCAAAAATACAGAATTAAAATAAACACAAATAGCTGTATTCATTAAGTTAATTAAACATAAAAAAACACAATCACAGATCTATATGAATGGAGAACTACTCCAGACTGCAACTACGTCTGCAAAATGTTTAGGACTTAAGTTTGACTCACAACTTTCGTGGGTAAACCACATACATAATATTAGAACAAAAATTTGGCGAAGAACAAACTAGGCTAGCAGTCTAACTGACAAAAACAGTGAAGCTACGGCAGACGACATCATAAAAATATATGAAACATACATTGAACCCGTTATTGACTATGCAGCCCCTGCATGGATAAACGTAACCAAAAACTACTTCAAACAACACTACAAACAATACAAAATACACTACTCACAACAGCTTATAAAGTACCCAGAACAACATCATCTGAATTCATGCATAAATACGCACACATGAAAACAATAGCAGATTAACTCCTACATGGGCCCGGCATGGCTAAGCGCGTTAAGGCGTGCGACTCGTAATCTGAGGGTCGCGGGTTCGCATCCCCGTCGTGCCAAACATGCTCGCCCTCCCAGCCATGGGGGCGTTATAATGTGACGGTCAATCCCACTACTCGTTGGTAAAAGAGTAGCCCAAGAGTTGGCGGTGGATGGTGATGACTAGCTGCCTTCCCTCTTGTTTTACACTGCTAAATTAGGAACGGCTATCACATATAGCCCTCGAGTAGCTTTGTGCGAAATTCAAAACAAACAAACAAACAAAGACTCCCACATAGTACAATAAACTATTTTGACCAAAAATATATAAAAAATGAACTAGTAAGCGAACCTGACAGGTATTGTTTACATGATGAGGATAGACCTAAGCACCTTTCACCAGTGAATATACATTTTCTAAATAAGTAACTAAAAGGCCACCTATAAATTAGACTTCACATTAGATTGGGGATTAATTACTAAACACTGAAAGGATTTTTTATGTAAACGTTTTATAGTTAACATCTAACTGACGAAAGTGTAAATAATCTATGGAACCATAAGAGGAATGTTTTATTTGCACCAAGTGTATGTACAGATAGTGAATGGTCATTGCTCTGAAAGGGGCTTGAGTAAGTGCGGGTTGCTCTGGTTCTCGTGTATCCATATATAAATACACTTGAAAGTTGTAAAACCAATATTTGAAGGAAGGAGGAAGAGGTTAACGAAACCTGACCCTTCTGGGTAGATAAACATAAATACCCAAATACCCATACAAGAAGAGAGCGAACGAGCAAAATGAATTACACGTATATGATAACTGTAACGTGTGTTAATGAGTGACATATTTGTAGATTTTGTTTGTTTTTTTGTTTGTTTTTGGAATTTCGCACAAAGCTACTCGAGGTCTATCTGTGCTAGCCGTCCCTAATTTTGCAGTGTAAGACTAGAGGGAAGGCAGCTAGTCATCACCACCCACCGCCAACTCTTGGGCTACTCTTTTACCAACGAATAGTGGGATTGACCGTAACATTATATGCCCCCACGGCTGGGAGGGCGAGCATGTTTGGCGCGACTCGGGCGCGAACCCGCGACCCTCAGATTACGAAGCGCACGCCTTAACGCGCTAGGCCATGCTAGGCCCCATATTTGTAGAACGAAATTATTTAAGTTTGTAAAAATAAAATCCTTCTGGAAGGAGTAATCTAGTATCGACAGATAAAAGTAAAAGAACCTGTCTAAAGAGTAATCTAATGCCGATGAATGGTACTTAAAGAAACTGTCTAAAGAGTAATCTAATGTCGATGAATGGTACTTAAAGAAACTGTCTAAAGAGTAATCTAATGTCGATGAATGGTACTTAAAGAAACTGTCTAAAGAGTAATCTAATGCCGATGAATGGTACTTAAAGAAACTGTCTAAAGAGTAATCTAATGCCGATGAATGGTACTTAAAGAACCTGTCTAAAGAGTAATCTAATGCCGATGAATGGTACTTAAAGAAACTGTCTAATTTAGTATCGATGGACAATAGGAAAAAAACCTGTCTGTTAATGAAGAGAAACATTTTATGGAACATTTCGAACTTATTGTATCGTGATTAAAAAACGAAATGTGGAAGAAGCTTTACTGACATATTTATAAGGATAAAACCGAATGAAAGCCTAATGATATTGGAGAAAGAAAAATCTAAAAAATATTTAAAGAAACTGAGCAATAAAGTGAACATATGTAAGTCATGAAAGACATTATGTATACAATCAAGATATTGACAACAGAAAATACTAGTCTTGACACATATAAGAATAAATAAGAACTACAAAATGAAATAGTAATACTTTATAGAAAACATTGACAATGAAAATATCATTATGGTTTTTTAATTTACCTTGGAACTGTAACTCGGTAATTTTCACTTTCATTTTATCTTTGCACGCGTATCTGGAAAACATCGTGTAAAGTTAACTAGACGCTAATTCATTATTCTTGTGTTTTTCCCAGTTGAATATTTATTGACAACTTAAAACGTTTTTAACACAGCTTTGAATCATTCATTGGTGTATGTGTTTTAACGTTACGTGCTACAAATGATGGCATTTTCATTAATATTATCAGTTATTTTTAAGTATGCGTTTAAGATATTTATATAACTTATTTAGATAATTAACTTCAGGAATATATATATTTTAATACTTTTATAAAAGCAAATATAAATATCTCACTATGAGATATATGTGATCTGCCAACCACGGGTATCGCAATCCGGTTTCTAGCGTTGAAATCTACAAATATATTGTTGAGCCACTGAAATTGGTAGACAGAAATAAATAAATAAAAAATGATTCAACGTGGAGCTCTTGGTTCCTAAGATACCATGTTTAAAAGCCCATGTGGAAAGAAAGTGTATTAATCGTTCTTGCCAAGTAATAGATGATGTTTATCTAACGAACTTTTTGTGCATAATGAAGATTTATGAAAGGGTTAGCTGTTTCTTTGTTTTGGGTCGCACGTTGTAACTGAATAATTGTATATTTGTATACAAACGTTCAATGTATTTGATTGTATTAACTGCAAGTCGTGTGAAACACATCATAACCATATTTGATAAGAATGTCTGGGACTTCGAAAGCGTAAAAATATTGTTTATAAATTTATTTGTATAAAGAAAAAGTTACGCCTACATTTTATTTAAAAAGTCGTCTGCTTTTGTTAAAAACATTCTGCTTAATATCGAAGAAACGAAACTAATGAAACAAAAACTCGTTGAAGTGGATGCAGACATGGAGAGCTAAGATAAACCGGGTGAAGTTGAACGTGCATCTGGATAAAGACAAGAAGAAATAAACTTGAATTACTGCAGTTTATAGTGCAGGAAGTAATAAACTAGCTCAGCTTCTGGTAGAAAGGAGAAGCACATAACGTTGAAATTATATCGCGTGCTACGTCCAACTTATATTTGAAACCACAAAGATTAAATAGAAAAAATATGTTATAATTTGTGCTTAAAATTTTTTAGTCTCTTCGGTTGCAAAATTAGGAATCCAGAAAAGTATAACCAATTATGTTCAACTAATGTTATTTTTTTTGCGCTTCTTTTTTGTTTCGTTATTTTGATAATATTTTCTTTGGTTTTACAAACAAAACAAAGGAAAAAAAAAACAAATATATTAACCTTTAAGATGTACAGAATTGGCATAATATAAATATATTTTTGGGCCTGGCATGGCCTAGCGCGTTAAGGCGTGCGCTTCGTAATCTGAGGGTCGCGCCAAACATGCTCGCCCTCCCAGCCGTGGGGGCGTTATAATGTTACAGTCAATCCCACTTTTCGTTGGTAAAAGAGTAGCTCAAGAGTCGGCGGTGGGTGGTGATGACTAGCTGCCTTCCCTATAGTCTTACAATGCTAAATTAGGGACGGCTCGGTGCAGTGGGCTAACAACCTACTCACTTAAATACCTGTTTATGCAACCGCAAGTGATTGCGTCCCTATGTTCCTTGACGGAATCGAGTGGTAAATGATGATGAAATATATTTTTGAACTTATTTTATAAAACAATGAATTTTAATATTGTAATACAGTAATATTTTGCTTATTAGTTTGATATATAGATTGTTTGTACAGACTTCAAAATGGTTAATCCCTTATATATCACGTTCAATGCGTTGCTGGAAGAGCTAGAAAGTAAGAGAAGGGTATTTGAAAATTGTGCAGGCCCGGCATGACAAGGTGGTTAAGGTGCTAGACTCGTTATCCGACGGTCGTAGGTTCAATTCCCCGTCATTCCAAACACGATCGATCTTATATTAGGGACGACTAGCTCAGATAGTCCTCGTGTAGCTTTGGTCGAAATTCAAACCAAATTTTGTATTTTGTTCCGAAAAAGATGAATAATAACCAGTGTCTTACATCAATTTTTTATGTCTACTAATGACTTTAAATACTTCTAATTATATTGGAAATTTTGTAAACTATATGTAATTTTCTTCAACTTTTTGAAAGGAATTATAAATGAAACTGTTTCACGTTGAACATAAAGAAAACACTTTTCCAATGTGCACTATCTGCGTGTTAATGTTTATTTTATTGCTAAATGATAATGTGTTACACGTATGTGTATTTGTTATTTTTGCTGTAATTACAAATGGAACTAAAAGTTTACAGAGTTTTTACATGAAGCAAGTGATATTAGTTTCTATATCCTTTGGAGTACCTAATTTCTTTGAAATAAACCTGATACCAAGAGGACACGAGCATATATGCGTATCAATATTTTTGTTTATGAAAGAATTACGACAATTTTATGCATGTAATTAAGTCAATAGCATAAAAATCCTGAGGCATTTAAATATTATATAAAATATTAAGCTCACTTTCACAGACTGTTCTCATTAACTTGTTTCGATTAACGTTCCTGCCGGAAGCAAAAAGGTTTCACATTGTAGGTCATTTAGTGTCTTATAACATCAACGTTTAAATTGGTCTATAATATTAGATTAGCTTAAGGGTTAGATTCTGTGTACTAGCTTTCTCAGTTCAATATTAGAACCAGAGCACATTAACTTAGCTTTGCAAGAATATTCAAAACAAACAAATCACCTATAAAATAACTGTAAAATAACTAAGACATTTAAGTGTATATCTAATTAACTACCTAAACTTACTGGTCAATGCGATGATGAATGTTTCTTATTTCTGTAAAATAATCCAAAAATTTACAATTAACGTAAACATAAACGTAATACAAAACTGGCTGATGACATAAATTTAGTAATTTTATGTTGCCTGAATCGGATTATATATTTTATGTATTTTATAAAGACTGTTAAATGTTTGCGTGAGTATACTGATATTTTACAACGTTTCTGTATATACGTAAATAAAAACAGTAGTTATGTTTTAAGTAACTTTCTTTTTATTGTAAACTACATTTTAAAACCCACGACAAACAGCATAAAAACATTTGATTAAATTTTAAAATGAAAACGGTTTTAAAAATATGATGAAAATAAAAAAAAAGACTTGTGTATGTGAAAACACGACGTAATTAAAATAAACATACATACGTTGGTAATTAAAAACATTTTGAGTTTTAGGAAAGCCGGATTTTATGAAAACCGTTCTAGTTACGACGATTAACTATATATCATTGCATTTAATTACAATTATTCATCACAATTCTGAATATTAAGACGAGGGTAAAGTCCTATGTTTGCAATCGATAGACATGTAAAAATATTTCTTAAACAGTAAATATTAATTAACATTATTATAATTCTTATCTTAGGGTACATTGAAATTACATTTCTATATTTTTATTATGATTCAAACTTTTACTTGCATATATTTGAGTGTTATAAGTCTTTGTTTACTGTAAAACTAGCTTTTATCAGTAATACTGTTATAAGTAAAGTATATTTACAGATGGTTCCTCAGATGGATAAGTCTTTTAGCGCTAAAAATCGATTGTCGATACCCACCGTGAGCAGAGCACAGATAGTCAATAGTGTAAGCTTGCGCTTAAGAACAATCAAACAAGCCAAGGGTGACGTAATACGTTCTAGACATTAAAGGCTATAATTTTGTTATTTAATAATTTATAATATTATATATTCCTTATCAGATTGCTTCACAAAATTTGTTTCTGTAATTGATAAATACTGTTTTAAGTTTGAATTATATAGTCAGTTTACTTTGGTCAGAAGTGTTTGGTCATTTTAGAATGTTATACTAGAGTAAATTCATTTGCTCATAATATAAACGTTTTACTAATAAGTACGATAAATGCTGGTTCTGTCTTAGAACACAATGTTTTTGAGACGTGGCCTAGAAATCTGTTTTGATTCGAAACTTTAACCTTTAAATCTAAATATCTGAAATCCAAAGAGAGACAGCTGATGAGATCAGCTCATACTTGAAACTGTTTTGAAAACGCCTATTGGTGTAGCAGAAAGCCACTAAGTTATTATTATCTGTTATGAGCGACAGTCTACAAAGAATCATTCTTCGAAATCAAGAGTTATGTAAATGTATGTTCAGTCATTGATACATTTGATGGAAAAAAAGCCTGATAATAAAAAGTAAGATCACTGTAACGGTTCTAATGATTAACCATATGCTTTATAATTTCGTTGTATTTTTATATCACTAATTATATTAAAATTGTTCATTGTTAATATAATCAGCTAATATACGAGAAAATTATTCAAAATTGTTGTCTTTTCGTAGCTAATATGACGAGATTCTTGAAGCTTTGGTAGAAATGAACATTGATCTTGTGGTGGTGTTACCTGTAACTAATGTGGACAATAATTATTTTGAAAAGTGTCAAAAAAATTTAATTTAGTCTGTTTTAATTAAAAGTTTCCTTCCTCTTGAAAAGGACAACTGAAAACAAATAAAACAGGAAAGAGTTTTATGATTTTTTTAGTAAAAACAAAAGATCTAAGTGTGTGTGTTTTCTTATAACAAAGCCATATTTGGTTATTTGCTGAGTCCATCGAGGGGAATCGAACCTTTGATTTTAACCTTGTAAATCCGTAGACTTACCGCTGTACCAGCGAGGAACCCAAAATATCTCATACGTGATAAATCGTTAGAAATAAATACATGTAAGCACCCACAAAAAAAAAACCGAAAGAAACACGACGCTGAAATATGACTTATAAAGATATCCAGTTGAACTATGACATGTTTCTTGTTGGCTATTCTGGAAGTACTTGTACACCTGTTCTTGTAGAAACATTGGTGGTCCCTGGTTTTTGAAGATGACATCATGAAACTCTTTTACATCAAAGTTATTTCCTGCGAAAGATAAAATGATATTTTGTTACGTGATAAGATTAGTTAGAAATAATATTTTTACTCTCTAAACTTTAAAACTTTCAGTACACTAAAATGAATCTAAACTAATTAATTATTTTCAAACATATTTTACATATTATAAAAATGTATAATGTTTATGGTATTGTGACTTTCAAAGTTGATATTTAAAGGATTAGTAGGTAAAAAAAAACCTACGAAAATGATAATTTTATTAGAAAGAAATAATCCAGTAAAAAACTTATTTAGGAAAGTATTATATAGCCCAAAATAATACAGCTTTATTCATTTACTCTACCATTTGTCCATTGTGTAGTATCGTCTGTGATCATTACAGATAGCTCAAGTTAATGAGGTTTAGTTCAGTCTTTGAAATCCGACAATACCAAGCCTTCAAAACTGTGGCAATCCTGATAAAATTAGATAAAGAAATTATAGAAGCGATATGATAAGATACAACCATGTATCATAGAAACAGTGTTAAAGTATAAGAAAGAATGATCATTTTAAAAAGAGAAAACTTTTACCTTGATGAAATAATTAAGTTTAGATTTGAAATTAAAGGAGTCTTTGATGAATCAGCTGGCTGATGTTACATATTTGGAGAAAGCTCATGCTATACATCAAAGACTCCTTTAATTTCAGAGAAATATTTTGTTTGCTGTGAAATCTGCGCAAAGCTACACAAAAGCTATCTACGCTAGTCGTACTTAATTTATCAGTGTAAGACTAGACAAAATTCAGCTAGTCATCACCATCCGCCGCCAACTCTTGGGTTACTCTTTTACCAATGAATAGTGGGATTGATCGTGACATTATAACGCCTCCACGACTAAAAATTTGTTTGTTTGTTTTGTTTTTGAATTTCGCACAAAGCTACTCGAGGGCTATCTGTGCAAACCGTCCCTAATTTAGCAGTGTAAGACTAGAGGGAAGGTAGCTAGTCATCACCACCCACCGCCAACTCTTGGGCTACTCTTTTACCAACGAATAGTGGGATTGACCGTAACATTATAACGCCCCGACGGCTGAAAGGGCGAGCATGTTTGACGCCACAGGAATGCGAACCCGCGACCCTCAGATTACGAGTCGCACGCCTTAACACGCTTGGCCATGCCAGACTCAAAAGAGAAAAGAAACAAACATTCAAACACATTTTGCATGTTTACGCCCCCGAGAAAAACAAGAAAAAACTCAAGACTGTAACGAATTTATGCTTTTGTAATTTAAAAAAACATATTAAACTATGTTACCAACTTCCTTTTCTGCTTTTTTTACAGTCATTTTATATTCAGTTCTCCTAGTTTGTAAACGTAAGCCTAATTTGAAGAATAAGAAGAAAAACAGATGTTAATATCAAAAGCTTTCTTTGAAACATTTCAAAAAATATAAATTTCTTTATTTCTATTCCAGGTTTCCTTATTTCAGAAAATACAGAGATATAAAGTACTTTTTTTAAACAAATATGCTACCAAACTTGAATTCTGGGATTGACTTAATTGAGTTATTTTGAAGTTACTTTTCTTGACATATTTATCACAAAAACTATGTAACTAGAATATAAGTTTGTTTAGAGTAAAGAACACACCAGATACTTAAGTCTACCTGGCAAGATCATGTGACATAGCACTCAATTTCGTTTGTTTGTTTTTGTTTTAAATTTCGCGCAAAGCTACTCAAGGGCTATCTGTGCTAACCGTCCCTAATGTAACAGTGTAAGACTAGAGGGAAGGCAGCTAGTTATCACCATCCGCCGCTAATTCTTGGATTGCTCTCTTACCAACGAATAGTGGGATTGACTGTCACATTATAACGTCTCTACCGCCGAAAGGGCGAGCATATTTGTTGCGACGGAGATTCAAACTAGCGACCCTTAGATTACGAGTCGAGTGCCTTAACCACCAGGTTAAACATAATAATTATCCACCAATTAATAAACGTGATCAGTCGTATTTTAATTACAGATGGAATCGGGATATAACCGTTAACTATATGTTAAAAAAATTCACTTCAACTAGACAAAATATTCATAACGAAATTGACGGTCCGGCATGGCCTGGTGGTTAAGGCACTCGACTCGTAATCTAAGGGTCGCTAGTTTGAATCTCCGTCGCAACAAATATGCTCGCCCTTTCGGCGGTGGAGACGTTATAATGTGACAGTAAATCCCACTATTCGTTGGTAAGAGAGCAGTCTAAGAATTGGCGGTGGGTGGTGATAACTAGCTGCCTTCCCTCTAGTCTTACAGTGCTAAATTAGGGACGGTTAGCACAGATAGCTCTCGAGTAGCTTTGTGCGAAATTCAAAAAACAAACAAACAAACAATTCTCGGTAAAGAAGTAACGCGAACTATTGGTGCCGAATTGGAATGGAGTCTCAAACAGAATTAATCTTACTTCGGCGTAGTATACAAAGTAAAAACTTAAAATATTATTTGATTATATCACAGGATATTCACTACGAAGGAAGTTATGAGTTATTAATTTACAGAAAAGAAAGGTTCATACCTGTGTTGCCTTTCGGTGGCTCAGCTGGTGGAGATCTTATAACGATACTCATGGTTATTAGCGCAAAAATAGCACATTATATAGATTTGATTTTAACAAGAAAGAAATAGGCAGATTACTGGTGCAGAAGAAATTAGAAATAACAAGGAAATACGTGAAAATTCTGTATTTTGAAGTGTTCTCTGTGATAAAAGAGACTATTAATGTGGTTATCATCATATTATGAGTAATTTAGAATGAAGGTGCGGTTTTTAACCCTTGGAAATAACACCGTAGATTTATATAGGATGGACTGGAAATTATATGGTTGTCTGTATTCTCAAGACGGCTGGTATAGGTATTAAAACTTTAATAATTAAAAGATGATCTAAGAAGGTCAAAACGTTGTTCTGTACTTTATTTTGATTAAAGTTATACCAGACGTCTTGAGAATACATTTTTACTTCAAGTGTTGTTTCTCTTCATCACGTATATGGTTGTCTGCCCATGGTGCTGGTTCATGATTATCCTTAGTATGTAATGTGTAACATATGTACTAATTTAGTATAGGAGAGGTTTCGGTTTCTGATGAAAAATAAGAACAGCTTCAAATATGTTATTTAGATTACACGAATAACTAGTTCCCCCACCAAAAAAAAACACGTTTGTTTATTGTTTTTTCTGCATCAAGTTATCCTATAAAACTGGTTTTATTTGTAAATTAATTTATTTCTTGTACGTGTGTCATGTAGTTTTATTAACAGTGATCCATAAGCATTAGTTCAGCTCTACAGAAAGTACGTTTCTTTGGCTCTATTGCGAAGTAATAATGCAGTTTGGAACCAAGGAGATTGCTCAAAGAAATCAATTAGGAGAACCGAATTCATTTTATATAATCTGCCCACGACTCCTCACTCTGATGTGAATTTGTTATTTACGTAAGGTTTTAAGGTGTTGATTTTTCTGTTTCATAAGCGTATTCTGACTTTATTAATATTGTTATAAATTTAAGTCTTTTATTATGTCAACCTTGTTAATCAAAATTTGTTCTCATATCTTTCCTAAAGTCTACACTAACTGTTTTCAAAACTCTGGACTTTTTATTCTCGTTTTGTTTTGTTTTGTTTACCTTTATATTATTCTAACTCACAGCATGATAACTTTATTTGTTTTAAGCACGTTACATCGAGACGGTGTAACAGAGCGTCCTCTTAGTATGCTGAAGATTATGTAGGAACCTGAAAAATTAAGCTAAAGCACGTGTGATGTCCGTCTCTTTGTGTGTCGGATTGGAAAACATATTCTGATTGTACTAATAAATTGAGTCGATACTGAGTTAGCTTTTTGAATTCAATTATATTTACTGGGAGAAGGGGCAATTTGTTTCGGAATTTCTTTTAAAGGCGGATTGAAACGACACTTATAGATAGCAACACTTTTGGTTTGTTGACACTTGGATCTTTTACCTCTCTTCCAGTTATTTTGCAAAGGACTTTATGCTATTTTCAATATTTCTAATAATCAGATGGTCCTGTGTCTGACCTATATTGCACAAGGGCTCATTATTGAGATAAAATTTAACAGTATATTTAATGTTCCAACAATATTGATTAGTATTTGTATTGTTGAGACAGTTAAAATACTGTTTGTTTGTTTGCTTCTTGAATTTCGCACAAAGCTACTCGAGGGCTATCTGCGCTAGCCGTCCCTAATTTAGTAGTGTAAGACGTAGACAAAACAAAAATACCTCCTCTAATGGACCTCGTGACGTAGACAAAACAAATAAAATGTACAAAATATTGATACTGACAACTTTCTCACATCAAGTCTTGTGCCTGAGACGAAAGACATGAAGGTTTGTTTGTGTGTTTGTGAATTTTGCACAAAGCTACTCGAGGGCTATCTGTGCTAGCCGTCCCTAATTTAGCAGTGTAAGACTAGAGGGAAGGCAGCTAGTCATCGCCACCCACCGCCAACTCTTGGGCTATTCTTTTACCAACGAATAATGGGATTGACCGTCACATTATAACACCCCCATGGCTGAAAGGGCGAGCATGTTTGGTCCGTCCGGGATTCAAACCCGCGACCCTCGGATTACGAGTCGAACGCCTTAACACGCTTGGCCGTGCCATGCCAGGCCAGTTAAAATACTGGTGGTTAAAGTTGTTGAGATACACCTGATTCTTCTGTATCGACTGAACATAAAATAAGTTTGAATATCTCAATTCCAAGTTTACTGTTACTTTTAAAATATTACTTGTATTAATACTGTACACACCTTCTGTGATTAGCTCGCTCAAGTGTTCAGTAATGCCATTGCAATGTTGCTTTCATCGAGATGTCACTTGAAATATAATGTTTTCGTGACATTTGTTATTGAGAGGTATTCTGGACAATCATGGTCAGAAGAATGCTAGGTCATGCATGTATGTCACTGGTACTGGATAGTCTACGAATTTTGTAAATCTGTGCCTCACCAAAAGAAATAGAATTTGCTCCCTAACAAACTGTTTATTGTAAAATAAGTTCGCACTCTGCCTGCACTTTGGGGTCATGGTTCTATAATAATTAAGATGAAATTCGTGTAATCTATTGGTTCAAACTTCTTTTGATTACTCTGTCATTTGAAAATGTTTTCCTTTATTCTGTATGTTCAAAATTTGGAAAGACTGTACTACTATAGTTCTTATATAGCCATGTACGAAATATTGAACAACAAGCAAACTGGTATTCTTTGACAGATTGTTTAGGCAGAGTAATCATGATGAAACTTTGTAGAATGGACGGCAACTGCCTGTTGTGGAAGTACAGGTGTAGACGAAGACGAAAGGCAAAAGACTTTCGAAACGTCGTCCTCTACACTTCTGTCTCCATAACAGGAAGTTGCCGTCCATTGTACAAAGTTTCATCATTTAGCAAACTGGTATCGGAGAAGTTAAATACTTACGTTATAATGTTATAAAATTAGCATCACAATGTAAAAACACGAAACAAAACATCTTAAATAATTTTAGTCATTTGTTTTCAAGAGTTAGTTTATTATATATACATATTTTTGTGTGTATGCACACACAACACACGTATAAGTTTCATTATGTTAAATGGGATGAACACTTTTTTTTAGTGTAAGTTATATTTTAAAGCCCGACATGGCCAGGTGATTAAGGCACTCGACCCATAATCAAACATGCTCGCCCTTTCAACCGTGAGGGCGTTATAATGTGATGGTCAATCCTACTAATCGTTGGTAAAAGAGTAGCCCAAGAGTTAGCGGTGGGTGGTGATGACTAGCTGCCTTCCCTCTAGTCTTACACTGCTAAATTAGGGACGGCTAGCGCAGATAACCCTCGTATAGCTTTGTGTGAAATTCAAAACCAAGCAATATTTTTAAAACACACTAATTAAATGTTCTTAGTGACTTGTATAAAATCAGCTTCGATAAATATAAAAAGTAAATTGAATTGGCGATAGAAGAATATTGCAGGTAGACAGAGTTATGAAATACCCTAATATGTAGATAGATTTTATTATTATTATTATTGTATAGAAAGTGTTAACATTTTTGAATTTAATAGATTAATAATTTCGAACTCTGAATCAACGGATGAACAGAATAAAATAGCTGTCTCAAAGTTTGTAACCAAAACTATTCATAGCAACACTTCTATTAAAAAACAATGTGACTTATATGTATATATTTGTGTGTGTGGTTGAAATGTGTGTGTGTGTTTTCTTATAGCAAAGCCACATAGGGCTGTCTGCTGAGCCCACCGAAGGGAATCGAACCCCTGCTTTTAGCGTTGTAAATCCGGAGACTTACCACTGTACTTGCGAAGGGCGGTTGAAATGTAACATATACTTTATATATATATGTTTTTGTCGTGTATGGTTCATCTTTTATTGCATGAGCTTTTTCATAGCATAATGAGTTATTGTAAATAAATTAGTATTACCGTGTCTTGTATATATATTATATTTTTATTATTTTTTAAAATTTCAATGCAATATATCCAAAAACAAAATATGCTTTGCTATGACGAATTGCTTCAGAGAAACCCTGCACACGTAGGAACACCGTCTGTTAACTGATGTGGTTTGGCTTGTTTTGAGTTTCGCGCAAAGCTACACGGGGACTATCTGCGCTAGCCATCCCTAATTTTGCAGTGTAAGATTAGAGGGAAGGTAGCTAGTCATCACCACCCACCGCCAACTCTTGGGATACTCTTTTACCAACGAATAGTGGGACTCACTATTACATTATAACGCCCCTACGGCTGAAAGGGCGAGCATGTTTGGCGGGATGGGGATTCGAACCCGCGACCCTCAGATTACGAGTCGAGTACCTTAACTACCTGGCCATGCCGGGCCTAAATGATATATATGTGATGTTTAATTACACATGTAGGTGAATCCAATCGTTCAATACATGATTGTTTCTAGGAACACATTCGTCACACTGAAAAATTTAACAGTAATGATGCCATCACTAAATATTATATTAACGAGACGTCTTATCGGATCAAACATTATATTAACGAGACGTTTGATCGGATCAAACATTATGTTAACGAGACATCTTATCGGATCAAACATTATATAAACGAGACGTCTTATCGGATCAAACATTATATGAACGAGACGTCTTATCGGATCAAATATTATATTAACGAGACGTCTTATCGGATCAAACATTATATTAACGAGACGTCTTATCGGATCAAACATTATATTAACGAGACGTCTTATCGGATCAAACATTATATGAACGAGACGTCTTATCGGATCAAACATTATATTAACGAGACGTCTTATCGGATCAAACAGTATATGAACGAGACGTCTTATCGGATCAAACATTATATTAAGGAGACGTCTTATCGGATCAAAATCTTACAGATTAGTGACAACTTTTTGGCTTGGTTCTTGCTATACTATTATTATTATAATTTACGTATTTATTTTTAATGTTCCTTGTTTTGTTTTTACCATTTAATTTTATGACTTGTGACTCAACAATACTTTTAGTTCGCTTCACGTTGAACTTTCCATTATATTGTTGTAGTTTTAAAATTCCTTTTGCTTACAATAATTTAATGTTAGTTTTGTAACCTGTGAAATAGGAGTAAGCTGTTTGTCGGTTTCACTGAAAATGTATATGAATTCTAGCTTTGTTTTTCCTTTATTTTTTCTTTCTCTCTGTCTAATGTATTAGAATCTGCTTTCAAAGAGTAAATGATAAATGATGTTTCCCTCTCCTTTGAGGTTTTAGGTGTTTTGATGTACATAACCTGTGAACGTATCATGTTGCACTTGCTAGAGTACTGCTTTAAATTTATAGTTATGTGTTGAGAGACATCTCTGTCATAGGGGAATGTGGTGCTATGTGTGTAGTTCTGTATATGTTTGACGTTTATCTTTTCTTATTTTCAAAATTACGATTTAAAAGTTTAAAGTTAAAAAGAATTGACATCCGTCAAAACTGTTTGAGACAAAAATCACGTTTGACTGGATATACTTAATTTTTCCCACAACCTTCTTAAGTCTATATGAAATACGCATTCTGTATTATAAGTATATAAATGGATTTCAGTGCATCACCAGATTTCTGCTTTTAAACTGTGACTTTATTTGTTAGATAGTATGTTAGATGAATTTTGTCTTTCGTCGTCTCAACATGATGCACCCTGGTGTTTAAAAGGTTAGTACGCTGCGTTCGAAAGACGTGAAACATATAAATTAGAAGTAAGTTACATTAAAACCACATCTCAGTTGGGTTAACTGATCCGGAGCTGCATTTTAATATTGTTTTAACATTTGTTTTATGTAGCTAGTGTGATGCTACGGACTATTTTTTACTGAAGAGTATGTAACAGACCTTTTTGAAGTGAAATATTCATACACTCAGACCATACAGAATGTTTTCATATCAAAGACTCACAATTTCCAAGGCGGGATTACATATTGCACTTAAAGTTAGTGGAAAACAAAGGGATGTTGATGGACCAACTCGGGTTGTATTTAGAGTACAACTAAACATTCATAAGTTAGTTTAATATTTATTACGTAAAATGGTTATAAACGTTTTCTATCTAGCGAATACTTAACCATAAACTACCAAGGAGTTTAAGCACTTGTAATGTCAACGTTATAACATGTTTTGAGAATATAGTAAAAATAATGTAAGCATTCTAATAACAAACACGTGTAACTTAGATGTATCTTAGTTGATAAAATTAAAATAAACAAGGCTATGGAGTAACAAAGTGCAGCTTGGGATATACAGTAGCTTTTTCAGATGAAAATTCACGTGATCAGATTTTCTGTAGTAAGTTCTATAATATGCTAGAAATAAATAAAATGGAAAACAATATGGTAGAGATATAAGTTTAGAAAGATGATTGACATAACATAATACCAATGATTTAAAAAGATGATTGACATAACACAATACCAATGATTTAAAAAGATGATTGACATAACACAATACCAATGATTTAAAAAGATGATTGACATAACACAATACCAATGATTTAAAAAGATGATTGACATAACATAATACCAATGATTTAAAAGATGATTGACATAACACAATACCAATGATTTAAAAAAGATGATTGACATAACACAATACCAATGATTTAAAAGATGATTGACATAACACAATACCAATGATTTAAAAAGATGATTGACATAACACAATACCAATGATTTAAAAAGATGATTGACATAACACAATACCAATGATTTGAAAAGATGATTGACATAACACAATACCAATGATTTAAAAAGATGATTGATATAACACAATACCAATGATTTAAAAGATGATTGACATAACATAATACCAATGATTTAAAAAGATGATTGACATAACACAATACCAATGATTTAAAAAGATGATTGACATAACACAATACCAATGATTTAGAAAGATGATTTACATAACATAATACCAATGATTTAAAAAGATGATTGACATAACATAATACCAATGATTTAAAAGATGATTGACATAACACAATACCAATGATTTAAAAGATGATTGACATAACACAATACCAATGATTTAAAAGATGATTGACATAACATAATACCAATGATTTAAAAAGATGATTGACATAACACAATACCAATGATTTAAAAAGATGATTGACATAACACAATACCAATGATTTGAAAAGATGATTGACATAACACAATACCAATGATTTAAAAAGATGATTGACATAACACAATACCAATGATTCAAAAAGATGATTGACATAACATAATACCGATGATTTAAAAAGATGATTGACATAACACAATACCAATGATTTAAAAAGATGATTGACATAACACAATACCAATGATTTAAAAAGATGATTGACATAACATAATACCAATGATTTAAAAAGATGATTGACATAACATAATACCAATGATTTAAAAGATGATTGACATAACATAATACCAATGATTTAAAAGATGATTGACATAACATAATACCAATGATTTAAAAGATGATTGACATAACACAATACCAATGATTTAAAAAGATGATTGACATAACACAATACCAATGATTTAAAAAGATGATTGACATAACACAATACCAATGATTTAAAAAGATGATTGACATAACACAATACCAATGATTTAAAAAGATGATTGACATAGCACAATACCAATGATTTAAAAGATGATTGACATAACACAATACCAATGATTTAAAAAAGATGATTGACATAACACAATACCAATGATTTAAAAAGATGATTGACATAACATAATACCAATGATTTAAAAAGATGATTGACATAACATAATAACAATGATTTAAAAAGATGATTGACATAACACAATACCAATGATTTAGAAAGATGATTGACATAACACAATACCAATGATTTAAAAAGATGATTGACATAACATAATACCAATGATTTAAAAAGATGATTGACATAACATAATACCAATGATTTAAAAAGATGATTGACATAACATAATACCAATGATTTAAAAAGATGATTGACATAACATAATACCAATGATTTAAAAAGACGATTGACATAACATAATACCAATGATTTAAAAAGACGATTGACATAACATAATACCAATGATTTAAAAAGATGATTGACATAACATAATACCAATGATTTAAAAAGATGATTGACATAACATAATACCAATGATTTAAAAAGATGATTGACATAACACAATACCAATGATTTAAAAAGATGATTGACATAACATAATACCAATGATTTAAAAAGATGATTGACATAACACAATACCAATGATTTAAAAAGATGATTGACATAACACAATACCAATGATTTAAAAAGATGATTGACATAACACAATACCAATGATTTAAAAAGATGATTGACATAACATAATACCAATGATTTAAAAAGATGATTGACATAACATAATACCAATGATTTAGAAAGATGATTGACATAACATAATACCAATGATTTAAAAAGATGATTGACATAACATAATACCAATGATTTAAAAAGATGATTGACATAACATAATACCAATGATTTAAAAAGATGATTGACATAACATAATACCCATGATTTAAAAAGATGATTGACATAACACAATACCAATGATTTAAAAAGATGATTGACATAACATAATACCAATGATTTAAAAAGATGATTGACATAACACAATACCAATGATTTAAAAAGATGATTGACATAACACAATACCAATGATTTAAAAAGAGGATTGACATAACACAATACCAATGATTTAAAAAGATGATTGACATAACATAATACCAATGATTTAAAAAGATGATTGACATAACATAATACCAATGATTTAAAAAGATGATTGACATAACATAATAACAATGATTTAAAAAGATGATTGACATAACACAATACCAATGATTTAGAAAGATGATTGACATAACACAATACCAATGATTTAAAAAGATGATTGACATAACATAATACCAATGATTTAAAAAGATGATTGACATAACATAATACCAATGATTTAAAAGAAGATTGACATAACATAATACCAATGATTTAAAAGATGATTGACATAACATAATACCAATGATTTAAAAAGACGATTGACATAACATAATACCAATGATTTAAAAAGATGATTGACATAACATAATACCAATGATTTAAAAAGATGATTGACATAACATAATACCAATGATTTAAAAAGATGATTGACATAACACAATACCAATGATTTAAAAAGATGATTGACATAACATAATACCAATGATTTAAAAAGATGATTGACATAACACAATACCAATGATTTAAAAAGATGATTGACATAACACAATACCAATGATTTAAAAAGATGATTGACATAACACAATACCAATGATTTAAAAAGATGATTGACATAACACAATACCAATGATTTAAAAAGATGATTTACATAACACAATACCAATGATTTAAAAAAGATGATTGACATAACACAATACCAATGATTTAAAAAAAGATGATTGACATAACACAATACCCATGATTTAAAAAGATGATTGACATAACACAATACCAATGATTTAAAAAGATGATTTACATAACACAATACCAATGATTTAAAAAGATGATTGACATAACATAATACCAATGATTTAAAAAGATGATTGACATAACATAATACCAATGATTTAAAAAGATGATTGACATAACACAATACCAATGATTTAAAAAGATGATTGACATAACATAATACCAATGATTTAAAAAGATGATTGACATAACACAATGCCAATGATTTAAAAAGATGATTGACATAACATAATACCAATGATTTAAAAAGATGATTGACATAACATAATACCAATGATTTAAAAAGATGATTGACATAACACAATACCAATGATTTAAAAAGATGATTGACATAACACAATACCAATGATTTAAAAAGATGATTGACATAACACAATACCCATGATTTAAAAAGATGATTGACATAACACAATACCAATGATTTAAAAAGATGATTGACCTAACACAATACCAATGATTTAAAAAGATGATTGACATAACATAATACCAATGATTTAAAAAGATGATTGACATAACATAATACCAATGATTTAAAAAGATGATTGACATAACATAATACCAATGATTTAAAAAGATGATTGACATAACATTATACCAATGATTTAAAAAGATGATTGACATAACACAATACCAATGATTTAAAAAGATGATTGACATAACACAATACCAATGATTTAAAAAGATGATTGACATAACATAATACCAATGATTTAAAAAGATGATTGACATAACACAATACCCATGATTTAAAAAGATGATTGACATAACACAATACCCATGATTTAAAAAAGATGATTGACATAACACAATACCCATGATTTAAAAGATGATTGACATAACACAATACCAATGATTTAAAAGATGATTGACATAACACAATACCAATGATTTAAAAGATGATTGACATAACATAATACCAATGATTTAAAAAGATGATTGACATAACATAATACCAATGATTTAAAAAGATGATTGACATAACATAATACCAATGATTTAAAAAGATGATTGACATAACATAATACCAATGATTTAAAAAGATGATTGACATAACACAATACCAATGATTTAAAAAGATGATTGACATGACATAATACCAATGATTTAAAAAGATGATTGACATAACACAATACCAATGATTTAAAAAGATGATTGACATAACACAATACCAATGATTTAAAAAGATGATTGACATAACACAATATCAATGATTTAAAAAGATGATTGACATAACACAATACCAATGATTTAAAAAGATGATTGACATAACATAATACCAATGATGAGAGTAGAAAATTTTGAACGAACATATTTATGATTCAAAGATAAAGCCTAAGCACGTGTGAGTAACAAAGTTCTTGTCCAACTAGGTGTTATGATAAGCTTTAAAAGAGAGCTAGACTTAATATGATTGGTCCACGTACGTAACTAATGAATTCAAAAACCTCTTGAATAAAATAACTAACCATATTACAAAATAGTACTTGGACATATATTATAAAATATATTATATAAACCTGAGATATCAATTAATTAGACAGCAAATTAGTTACACATTAGTCCATCAACCAGCAGCAATCCATCAGTTATCAACAGCAGTTCCTTCTAATTAGCAACTGAGAGACCATAAAATCAATTTCAACTTTTCTGTAAGAGTTAAATACATAACTATTGAATAAAATATTAAAAAACTTAATGAGTAAAAAATATATTTAATAGATGTAGATGTATCACTGTCCAATTTATGTATTGTACACCAAGATCTATTGTGAACTATACTGCCTGTAATAACCATTAAAATTTAGTTTGAATAATTAACATCGTTCATTGACGGTAAAATTATTAATATGAATATTTAGTCTCAGTATATAAAAATCAATAAATGTTTGATTTTGTTACCTTAACAACGAACTGATCTCCTTAATTCTCATGTGAACTTCCTTGTGTTCGTAACCTGCCTGTTTCCACAATTTGAATTATGTTAACCTGAATTTGATTAACGTGGCAATGTGTGGTGTTTTTTTAAAAAGATAAGGTCAATGGTAAATGCTGTTCACCTGTCCCCGAGTAATGGTACACAATGTAATTTAAAAGGATTTCCATCTGGAAACGAGGCCGACTGAGCATGACCATCAAGGTGAAGCATCCCCTTATTCAACTGTCACATACCTCAAGCAGTGGAAAAGAATAGGAAGACATGCCAGTGAAGTTGCTGGATGCAGATCGTATGGATTTCCAGATAACTGGACCGTCGCAACTGTCGTTGGGAAACTCTCATTTTGTTAGAATAGATGGATTATAAAAATCACTAGTGAGGAGGGCTGTGACATGAACATAACAGTTTTAAGACGAAAACTTTGCAGTCTTACTACTCTACAAGAATGGACTGTGTACTGAGGAAGACCACAACTGGAGGTTTATGCAGAAGTAGGAAATGACCATTATATGCTTCAGACGTGGAGTCTCCCTTTGAATCAACTGTAAGTTAACTAACTTGTAACGCTAAAATACGATGTGCGATTCCTCGAGATAGACACAGAAGACAACCCAATGTGGCTTTGCTCTAAATAGCAACAACAATGTCATAAGGAGATGTGTGTAATTAACCTGTAAGAATTGTCTATTTGTTTTTTGAATTTCGTGCAAAACTACACGAGGGCTATCTGCGCTAGCCATCCCTAATTTAGCAGTGTAAGACTAGAGAGAAGGCAGATAGTCATCACCACCCAACGCCAACTTTTGGGCTACTCTTTTACCAACGAATGGTGGGATTGACCGTCACAATATAACGCCCCCACGGCTGAAAGAGTGAGCATGTTTGGAGCGACGGGGATGCGAACCCGCCACCCTCAGATTATCAGTCGAACACCTTAACCCACACGGCCACCTGTAAGAAAACGAATAGAAATAAAGTAATTTTATCTTCTCTTTAACTATAAAGAAAACAAAGGTAAGAATCAATTTCATTACACGAATTAGAATTCCTTGTTAATTCTGAGGAAAGAAAAATATACACAGTAATTGTATAGTTAATAATATAAAACTATTATAAACAAAAAGTGTAATTCGGATGAACAGGAAATTGTTAGGACTAATGTAAAATGTGGATAAAAAGAGAGGAAAGTGTCAGTGGGTGTGAAGCTATCTAGTAAAATAGTGATTATGATGTTATGGAAATGACTGAAATAAACTTTAAAGAGCTTTAATTTGGAAACATTAATTTTACAATCTATTCAAAAAGTATTTATATCTAAAGAACTCTGATGCAATCCAAGAAGGGAAAAGAAACAATTAATCAGACTTATTTTCAGAACAAAGGTGTGTTGTGAATGGACAGTTCAATTAAAACATTTCGAGAACAGAATTTGAAAAAAAAGAGGGAAACACAAAGGTTATTGTATTTTTAAAGCACCTACAGCAAAGTGAACAAGTTAAGATATAAACTTTAATACAAAGGAAGCATACAAAAGCTACAAGAAACAGAAACCAAAACCCAAGTTTATAAGTATAAATATGTAAGACAGTATCCTTAAGACAAACACAAGAATGCAAAATGATAGTTAACAGTGAGGAAACACATGACTACGAAAGAAAACTTAAACTTATCACTTACCTGTCAGCATGACTCGGCATGACCAAGTGGGTTAAGGCACTCGACTCGTAATCCGAGGGTCACAGCAAACATTCTCGCCCTTTCAGCCGGGTGGGCGTTATAATGTGACGGTCAATCTCACTATTCGTTGGTAAAAGAGTAGCCCAAGAGTTGGCGGTGGGTGGTGATGACTATCTGCCCTCTCTCTAGTCTTACACTTCTAAATTAGGGATGGATAGCGCAGGTAGTCCTTGTGTAGCTTTGCGCGAAAAATTAAAAAAAAACAAACAAACTTACCTGTTATCATGGTTAATTAATGTAAAAGGAAGAAAGAAATTAATGCATGGATAATTTAATGGATTAAAATAAATAATATGAAAGATGGTTTGCATTATAATATTTATTTTATTAAACTATTACTCCTATGAATACGGGCTGGATGAGATCCACCCTCCTCGAAACCAAGAATGTATCCAAGAGAGTAGTTATATTATGATTTTGACAAAGTACGCGTATTTTTCTTTACATAATTTTACAGATTTTGGGTAAACATTACAAGGGTTTTTCATACAAAACACTATATTTTCAAATTAAGTATTCGTTTTTATCAAATAAATATTTGCTTGTGTATATTTTGCTTTCAGCATGTTGACTATTGTTACGTATTGTAATTTATTTCGAAAGAGTCTCCGATTTGTTATATGACGTACGTTACTTACTACTATTTCAAGTAACCTACTAACCAACTAGGTGACGCTTTACAACCGTTTCGTAACGCAGTTTTGATCCACCTCTCTGCTACTTTAAAAGAAACATTCTCCATAAAATAAAGTTTCCAGAAGCTTATATTTCAGTTTGCGCACCACATGACCATCCCAACAAAGTTGTCTTTTGAAAAGCATAGATTTTACACTGGTCATAGCAGTATGTTTTAAGACCTCCTTGTCAGTGATTTGGTCTTCAGATGATATATTCAGGATCACTGTAAGTTTTACAACAGACAATCTCTTTATATGAAAACGACAGAGAGCTCAATACTATGGGTTGGTATCAAATGCATCTGGTTTATGGTCGTATGCCACGGTGTTTTCACACCTTCCGAAAAAGGCAGATGCTGCTTGGAACCAGTTGTCATGCTCTGCATGGAGGCTGTTACTGTTAGCAACCGTACTGCCGAGGTAAGGGAACTGGTTAACGACGTTTAGTTTGTTACTAGAGAAAAGAACACTTGGTTTTACATAGTGAGAGTTAGGTGCTGAGTGATGAAGAACTTTGTTTTTCTTTATGTTAATTGTCAGCCTGAAAGTTTTACAAAAATGGGTCTAAAATGGTTTGCAGACCATATACCGAATTAGATGCAAATGCCGCATCATGAGCAAACAGGAACTGTCTGACACAGAGTTCCATACTCTTAGTGCAAGCCTTAAAGTTTTGAGAACTTGAAAAGACCGCCTTCGATTTATGTGTGGATGTAAGTTCCACGGAGAGATTAGTAAAATGAAATGGAAGCCAATATACAACCTTGTATGACCCCAATATTTTAATGTGCAGAGAGGTTTTGGTTACTATATATATATATATATATATATACCATATATGTATGTAATATAAAATTTCCGTTTATTTTAAAACAAAGAACAGTAAATAAAATTTTCATAAAGAATGATCTTCATTACTCACGATGTTTTGAAGTTAGTTTTGTTGTCTTGTCGTAAGCCTTATCCAAATTCCGTGTAGAGCTAGACAAAATAATTTTTGTAGATTTTATATATGAGTTTTTAATACCAAAAAAGAATAAATGATTATTCTAATACCACAAACATTTATTCTAACTTACCAGGTTTCATAACTATGCAAGGTTTGGGTGCTAAAAATATAATTTCTGGTGATAACATTGATTATAAATCTTCAAACCCTCCAGCGTATAAGAGCTTTTCTCTTGTAAGTAACTTAGAAAGTCTAAAAGAATTACTTTGAGAAAATGTAGAGCTTTTGATTGGTTATAAACTTATAGGTATAGAAAAGTAGATGTATACGGTGACAGATTTGCTATTATATATTTATTTTACTGTTGATGTTTGTATAAGTTAAATGTATAATTAGAAAGGTACGTAACTTATATTATTAAGTTTATAATTGAGAAATTTCACCTGTTCACGATAAAGCTGTTGAAAATTTTCGAGTGTAAGAATCAACAATGTTTGTGTGTATGTAAACGACAGTATTGTTATGCAGGCTGAAATTTCTAAACACGTACCATACGCCTATAAAAATTAACCAAAGCGACGCGCCAAGAGCTAACAGATATTTGTTTGCTTCAACTGGTATATTATAATTCTTGGAAGCTATAACTGTGATTAACGCTTATTCATCAGAAAACTAAAGATACTTGAGAAAGAACGCTTGTAGATTTTCTATATTATAAACCATTTAACTTCGGTGGATTCATATCGAACGTAAATATTTTTACATAACTTCAGTGGTTAAAAGAAATCGAAATGTAATTGGTGTGCAACTAATAACATAGAATAATAACAGACATAGCTAGCTACCTGTTAAGTGAATAAATAGCCCTTCGAAAAGCACTTGGGTTATAGGGTTTTATTCATGTCTATCATACAGATAAAGATCCTATTAAAACATTCTTCTAAAATGTATTTATAAGTAGACTGATTTTATTTATTATATTTTCAGGAACTATAACGACATAGAAATGTTGGATTAATAGAAAATTGAGTATTTGTTTGGTACTTCTCAGTTTAAAATAAAAGTTACTTAGAAAGTTTGGAGTTTTTAAGAATGAAAATTAAGATGTGATTTAGTTTAATAACTGAAACACGTGTTTTAAATAAGAAACATTCATGTTCCTCATCATTACTAACTGAAACACGTGTTTTAAATAAGAAACATTCATGTTCCTCATCATTACTAACTGAAACACGTGTTTTAAATAAGAAACATTCATGTTCCTCATCATTACTAACTGAAATACGTGTTTTAAATAAGAAACATTCATGTTCCTCATCATTACTAACTGAAACACGTGTTTTAAATAAGAAACATTCATGTTCCTCATCATTACTAACTGAAATACGTGTTTTAAATAAGAAACATTCATGTTCCTCATCATTACTAACTGAAATACGTGTTTTAAATAAGAAACATTCATGTTCCTCATCATTACTAACTGAAATACGTGTTTTAAACAAGAAACATTCATGTTCCTCATCATTACTAACTGAAACACGTGTTTTAAATAAGAAACATTCATGTTCCTCATCATTACTAACTGAAACACGTGTTTTAAATAAGAAACATTCATGTTCCTCATCATTACTAACTGAAACACGTGTTTTAAATAAGAAACATTCATGTTCCTCATCATTACTAACTGAAACACGTGTTTTAAATAAGAAACATTCATGTTCCTCATCATTACTAACTGAAATACGTGTTTTAAATAAGAAACATTCATGTTCCTCATCATTACTAACTGAAATACGTGTTTTAAATAAGAAACATTCATGTTCCTCATCATTACTAACTGAAATACGTGTTTTAAATAAGAAACATTCATGTTCCTCATCATTACTAACTGAAACACGTGTTTTAAATAAGAAACATTACTAAATTCATGTTCCTCATCATTACTAACTGAAACACGTGTTTTAAATAAGAAACATTCATGTTCCTCATCATTACTAACTGAAACACGTGAAATAAGAAACACGTTCCTCATCATTACTAACTGAAATTTTTAAATAAGAAACATTCATGTTCCTCATCATTACTAACTGAAACACGTGTTTTAAATAAGAAACATTCATGTTCCTCATCATTACTAACTGAAACACGTGTTTTAAATAAGAAACATTCATGTTCCTCATCATTACTAACTGAAACACGTGTTTTAAATAAGAAACATTCATGTTCCTCATCATTACTAACTGAAACACGTGTTTTAAATAAGAAACATTCATGTTCCTCATCATTACTAACTGAAACACGTGTTTTAAATAAGAAACATTCATGTTCCTCATCATTACTAACTGAAACACGTGTTTTAAATAAGAAACATTCATGTTCCTCATCATTACTAACTGAAACACGTGTTTTAAATAAGAAACATTCATGTTCCTCATCATTACTAACTGAAACACGTGTTTTAAATAAGAAACATTCATGTTCCTCATCATTACTAACTGAAATACGTGTTTTAAATAAGAAACATTCATGTTCCTCATCATTACTAACTGAAACACGTGTTTTAAATAAGAAACATTCATGTTCCTCATCATTACTAACTGAAACACGTGTTTTAAATAAGAAACATTCATGTTCCTCATCATTACTAACTGAAACACGTGTTTTAAATAAGAAACATTCATGTTCCTCATCATTACTAACTGAAACACGTGTTTTAAATAAGAAACATTCATGTTCCTCATCATTACTAACTGAAACACGTGTTTTAAATAAGAAACATTCATGTTCCTCATCATTACTAACTGAAACACGTGTTTTAAATAAGAAACATTCATGTTCCTCATCATTACTAACTGAAACACGTGTTTTAAATAAGAAACATTCATGTTCCTCATCATTACTAACTGAAACACGTGTTTTAAATAAGAAACATTCATGTTCCTCATCATTACTAACTGAAACACGTGTTTTAAATAAGAAACATTACATTCATGTTCCTCATCATTACTAACTGAAACACGTGTTTTAAATAAGAAACATTCATGTTCCTCATCATTACTAACTGAAACACGTGTTTTAAATAAGAAACATTCATGTTCCTCATCATTACTAACTGAAACACGTGTTTTAAATAAGAAACATTCATGTTCCTCATCATTACTAACTGAAACACGTGTTTTAAATAAGAAACATTCATGTTCCTCATCATTACTAACTGAAACACGTGTTTTAAATAAGAAACATTCATGTTCCTCATCATTACTAACTGAAACACGTGTTTTAAATAAGAAACATTCATGTTCCTCATCATTACTAACTGAAACACGTGTTTTAAATAAGAAACATTCATGTTCCTCATCATTACTAACTGAAATACGTGTTTTAAATAAGAAACATTCATGTTCCTCATCATTACTAACTGAAACACGTGTTTTAAATAAGAAACATTCATGTTCCTCATCATTACTAACTGAAATGTTTTAAATAAGAAACATTCATGTTCCTCATCATTACTAACTGAAACACGTGTTTTAAATAAGAAACATTCATGTTCCTCATCATTACTAACTGAAACACGTGTTTTAAATAAGAAACATTCATGTTCCTCATCATTACTAACTGAAATACGTGTTTTAAATAAGAAACATTCATGTTCCTCATCATTACTAACTGAAATACGTGTTTTAAATAAGAAACATTCATGTTCCTCATCATTACTAACTGAAATACGTGTTTTAAATAAGAAACATTCATGTTCCTCATCATTACTAACTGAAATACGTGTTTTAAATAAGAAACATTCATGTTCCTCATCATTACTAACTGAAACACGTGTTTTAAATAAGAAACATTCATGTTCCTCATCATTACTAACTGAAACACGTGTTTTAAATAAGAAACATTCATGTTCCTCATCATTACTAACTGAAACACGTGTTTTAAATAAGAAACATTCATGTTCCTCATCATTACTAACTGAAACACGTGTTTTAAATAAGAAACTAAATTCATGTTCCTCATCATTACTAACTGAAACACGTGTTTTAAATAAGAAACATTCATGTTCCTCATCATTACTAACTGAAACACGTGTTTTAAATAAGAAACATTCATGTTCCTCATCATTACTAACTGAAACACGTGTTTTAAATAAGAAACATTCATGTTCCTCATCATTACTAACTGAAACACGTGTTTTAAATAAGAAACATTCATGTTCCTCATCATTACTAACTGAAACACGTGTTTTAAATAAGAAACATTACTAAATTCATGTTCCTCATCATTACTAACTGAAATACGTGTTTTAAATAAGAAACATTCATGTTCCTCATCATTACTAACTGAAACACGTGTTTTAAATAAGAAACATTCATGTTCCTCATCATTACTAACTGAAACACGTGTTTTAAATAAGAAACATTCATGTTCCTCATCATTACTAACTGAAACACGTGTTTTAAATAAGAAACATTCATGTTCCTCATCATTACTAACTGAAACACGTGTTTTAAATAAGAAACATTACTAAATTCATGTTCCTCATCATTACTAACTGAAACACGTGTTTTAAATAAGAAACATTCATGTTCCTCATCATTACTAACTGAAACACGTGTTTTAAATAAGAAACATTCATGTTCCTCATCATTACTAACTGAAATACGTGTTTTAAATAAGAAACATTCATGTTCCTCATCATTACTAACTGAAACACGTGTTTTAAATAAGAAACATTCATGTTCCTCATCATTACTAACTGAAATACGTGTTTTAAATAAGAAACATTCATGTTCCTCATCATTACTAACTGAAACACGTGTTTTAAATAAGAAACATTCATGTTCCTCATCATTACTAACTGAAACACGTGTTTTAAATAAGAAACATTCATGTTCCTCATCATTACTAACTGAAATACGTGTTTTAAATAAGAAACATTCATGTTCCTCATCATTACTAACTGAAACACGTGTTTTAAATAAGAAACATTCATGTTCCTCATCATTACTAACTGAAATACGTGTTTTAAATAAGAAACATTCATGTTCCTCATCATTACTAACTGAAATACGTGTTTTAAATAAGAAACATTCATGTTCCTCATCATTACTAACTGAAATACGTGTTTTAAATAAGAAACATTCATGTTCCTCATCATTACTAACTGAAATACGTGTTTTAAATAAGAAACATTCATGTTCCTCATCATTACTAACTGAAATACGTGTTTTAAATAAGAAACATTACTAAATTCATGTTCCTCATCATTACTAACTGAAATACGTGTTTTAAATAAGAAACATTCATGTTCCTCATCATTACTAACTGAAATACGTGTTTTAAATAAGAAACATTCATGTTCCTCATCATTACTAACTGAAATACGTGTTTTAAATAAGAAACATTACTAAATTCATGTTCCTCATCATTACTAACTGAAATACGTGTTTTAAATAAGAAACATTCATGTTCCTCATCATTACTAACTGAAATACGTGTTTTAAATAAGAAACATTACTAAATTCATGTTCCTCATCATTACTAACTGAAATACGTGTTTTAAATAAGAAACATTACTAAATTCATGTTCCTCATCATTACTAACTGAAATACGTGTTTTAAATAAGAAACATTACTAAATTCATGTTCCTCATCATTTTCTGAAGGGCAGAGAAATAAGCTACAGAATACCATAATTAATTAATTAATTAACTTATGAAGAGGACTGAAGTACGTCACAGAATGCTTTTGTTCAGTAATCAGAAATAGGCTATAAAATAAGCCAAGAAGTATTTCTGTTCATTAACATGAGCTGGACATGGACATAAAAAATGATGTGGAGTGATACTGTTCACTCACCAAAGATAGTGAAATAAGTCACGGAATGCTGATGTTCAGTAACTCAGAAAGAACAGTGCAGTAACCCATAGCATGCCACTGTTAATAGACGAAATGGACATTGAGATAAGTTACGGAACGCTTCTGTGTACTACTTGTCAAAATATGAAACAAGCCGTGAAATACTATTGTTTACTAACTTCTGAAAGACAAAGAAACACTTCATGAAATACTACTGTTCCTTGACCTATGAAAGCCAATGTATCAAGCTGTAGAATGCTATTATTTTGTCAGGCCTTGTATAAGGCCATTATCTCTACATCACGTGTCTGTGACTTGTTGGTGAAAAATTTCAACAATAAACAAAGAGCGACAATCGATATGTTTTAAACTAATATGCTCGCAACTATTCAAACGTATATCCAACAATTCGCTACACTATTAGTTATCACAGTTGTATCCAGAGCTTTAAATAACTATATCCTTTTCGTCAAAGTCCACACAATTATTTTAGAACAGCCTTTGATGAGAGAAATTATTCTATTCTATCTTGTTATTACCATCCAAGCTGTGAAACTCACTTTAGAAATGACCTGTTACGGCTAAACTCACACGCAGTTTAATTTCATTTTTACATACACTTTCATTAATGTTTTTACTTGCAGCGATTACAATTCAGAAGATTCCAATAACGTGACGTCAATTCATAACAGTTAAACTATACGATAAATTATTATGTAACCAAACCTGCGATAACTTATCAGTTCATCAACTTCAGAAGAACAGTGAAATAAGCTACGGATAGCTATTGTTCACCAGCCTATTAAGACTAATAAAATTTGTTTTGTTTGTTTTTTGAATTTCGCACAAAGCTACTAGGGCTATCTCTGCTAGCCGTCCCTAATTTAGCAGTGTAAGACTAGAGAGAAGGCAGCTAGTCATCACCACCCACCGCCAACTCTTGGGCTACTCTTTTACCAATGAATAGTGGGATTGATCGTAACATTATAACGCCCCCACGGCTGAAAGGGCGAGCATGTTTGGCGCGACGGGGATGCGAACCGAAAAACTAATATATCAGAAAATTAATAAAAGAAACACTAGATTGTGACTGTTGACAAACTCGTGAAGGAAAATGAAAAAAATCCACAGAATAATCCTATACAGTGATCTGACATGAACAACGAAAGCAACCTCAGAATGCTACTAATCATTAACTTTGAAATACAATGAATAAAGCTACGGATCGATATTGTTTATTAGCTTATAAAGTAGAGTGAAAGAAGCCACAGAATGCTACCGTTCACTAACATGAGATGGACAATGAAAAGATCTGTGGAATGCTACTGGTTATTAACCTCTTTGGGATATTGATAGGAGATGCAAAGAGTTACTGTTCACCAACATCACAGAGAAAAAAGCTGCAGGAATCTTCCGTTTAGTAACCTATTAAGGATAGTTTATTAATGTTCAAAGACATCATGATTATATTCTGTTCAGAAACATCAGGTAATCCTAATAAAGCATTGAAGGAATTTTGGAGTGAGTGATCTGTGAAAGAAACACTTTCTGGTTACATAGTTCCAAATTTCCAAGAATATCAAATATTTTAGCACATTTCTTTTGTCGCCACCTGGAAGGAACTACTATTAATACTAATTAATTAATATTTGACTATGCATTGAAATAATGAATTACATTGGATGTATTATAGTAAAATACAACAACCTCAGCAAATTTTGCGATTAACCACTTAATAATATATGTATATAAATAAACACCCTATAATTTGTTTTTCTCGTAACTATCAGGGAAACAAAATATTACTTTAATATATGTAATAACTTAAACAACATATATCTGTGTCAAACGTTGCTTTATTTTCAAAAGAAGCTAACAGAATTCAGAAAGAGAAAAATCTTTAAAAAATATTCCACGTGATATAATATGTATATCAATTTTTATGTTAAGTATATGTGTGTTTTCCTTATAATAAAGCCACACCGAGCTCTCTGCTGAGTCCACCGAGAGGAATCGAATTCCTGATTGTAGCTTATAAATCGGTTAACTTACTGCTCTACCAGCGGGGAACGTGAAGTATATGCATATATATATGTGTGTGTGTGTGTGTGTGTGCAAAAAGAACAATACTTTATAAATCTTCTGTTTCTTATTTTCTTAACCAGTTTTGTGACTTTAAAAGCCACCCCTCAGGATGTAATTTTAAATAGAACCTATAAGTAACACGAATTAAATATATATTCTTTCAAAATTCAAAAAATTAATTACAAAAGTTAAAACAGTTAAATATATATAGATTCAAGTTTATATAATACATATATATAATATACTTTTTCTTCTCTGTTTTGTCGTTTTTTTCTATTACAAAATATTTCTCTAGATTAAAACTTTAACTCAATTATAATTTATATCAATGTTATAAAAATATCTTCATAATCTGTAAAAAACATAATCAAACTTCCTAAACTACAGTTAACTTCTCAAAAAATTAATTATATTCCGTAACTGAAAAAGCAGGAAAAGCTAATTAAACTTTATTCAAAAGGAAATTAATCATATTTTGTAACTGAAAAAGCAGGAAAAGCTAATTCAACTTTATTGAAAAGGAAATAATTTAAGAAACTCAGCGTCTTTAATTTCGTTTTCTAGAAAGTGGATGAACATAAAGTGTGGGTAATTATGATCCAACAATTTCATGAATAAATGGTTTATAAACACTTAAATTTTGCGAAGATTTTAACGAAAAGATTTAGGTAAACTGAGATGTATGAAGTGCATTCTAGAGAAACTAATAGATTTTATTGAATAATTTAGGTGAGGCTAATAAACATAGAAAAATACTTTTAGAAATTCAGACATTGGATATTTTTAGGTACTTACAGAAAGTAATAAAATATTGATAAGAACAAAAATTGAATGTATTCATACGGGAAACTTAGTATTTCGGGAAGATTGGTTGTAGGAAGTAATAAAAGAACTACGATTTTTAAATGAGCTGTGGGACGCTTTACTAAAATCCTTTTTACATATTCTGAATTTTATTAGGCACGGTTTTGACTTGTTGACAAGTCGAAGAGCTCTGTTTCTTTAGATGTAGTAGTTCTATATTTACATATGTTTTTGTGGATCAATATGAAAAACTAATTCATCTTACTTGTCATGTTTTTATGACTATAATTAATAAAGTTTTTATCAAATATCTGGAAAAGCTCCAAGTTACGCTAATATCACTATTTTTTTGTAGTACTATTATTTAATACATTACCTTGTTTTGAAAATAATTTTTGTTATATTCATAAAATAGGATTTGAAAAATATTTTTTATTGATTATTTTGTGACATAAAAGGATGAATAAGATATTACGAATTCCATAAATAAGGATATTAAGTTTTTATTTGAGAGTAATAAGCTACCTCATCGTTTTTAGATAAGTTCCGAAATGTTTTCGGAAAAGGAGATTGTATTGTTTGTTTTTTTAATTTCGCACAAAGCTATTCGAGGGCTATCTGTGCAAACCGTCCCTAATTTTGCAGTGTAAGACTAGAGGGAAGGCAGCTAGTCATCACCACCCACCGCCAACTCTTGGGCTACTCTTTTACCAACGAATAGTGGGATTGACCGTCACATTATAACATCCCCACGGCTGAAAGGGCGAACATGTTTGGTGCGACGGGGATGCGAACCCACCACCCTCAAATTACGAGTCGAGTTCCTTAACCCACCTGGACATGCCGGGCCAAGAAATTTGAAAACAGTAAATTATACTTTTCGTGTGACTAACTGTCTAAGTATATGTAATAGTATTTAGTTTGTTAGCACAGAATTAAGACAAACAGTAGATAAAAATAAAAGATTTATAATAAACTTATTTTATCGAGAGGACAACTGAAATATTTATATTAGCTCTTGGATGAGCACAAAACAAATTTATAAACGTAGCTGTTTCCAGCTGTGAAAGACTTAATTGTGACTTATGTAATTTATTTTATTTAAAACTACAAAAACAACAAAGAATATTTATTTTTTATAGTTAATCTATCTAACCTTTGTTAACAATAAAATAAGATAAAATATATTCTTTAGAACGCATAGTCTGTAGTAAATTATATGTCGACGAAACAGATTATTTCCGATTATGAATTATTTTATAAGAATTCCACGTTATATTAAAACCAACAACAGCTCTATGTTAATAAGAATGTTAACAAATGCTTTTGAATAAATTTAAAATTATGAAAGAATTATGTTTTCACGTGTCAGCTTCTTCCTATTTTGGACATAGAACATTAAACCTAAAAAATATATTTTGAAAGATAGATAATATTTTTAGTGTCAGTTTAAATGGTACAGGTAAGAAACTAGAAGCAACAACGGTTAAAGAATATAAATTTAAACTGTGCAACGGACCGGCAATTGCAGAGAATACAGTAAAATGAGATTGTTTGTGAATTTCGCGCAAAGATACACGAGGGCTATCTGCGCTAGCAGTCCTTAATTTTGCAGTGTAAGATTAGAGAGAAGGCAGTTAGTCATCACCACCCACCGCCAACTCTTGCGCTACTTTTCTACCAACGAATAGTGGGATTGACCTTGACATATAACGTCCCCACGATGCGACGGGGATTCGAACCCGCGACCCTCACATTACGACTTGCACGTCCTAACCCACCTGGCCAGTGAAATGAGTAGGATATATTTAATTATATTCTTAAAATTCTGAGGAAGAATAGAATATACTATAGTTGACGAAATATTTTAGTCTAAATAAAAGTGATAAGCTAAAATGGTGAAATAGAAAATAAGATAAATTATATTCTATGCTCTTAAACTAACTTATATTTTAATATTCTTTAATCTTTCTAATTTGTATAATGAGTTGATCTAATTTTTATTTGTGTACAAAATGTACATCTGATTCATTTTATTTATTTTTAGTTGGAAATCGGTATCTAAATGTATTCTATAAACTTTACGTCGTTATGAGTGACTTTTGAGGTCATGAAATCAATATGTTAAATAAAGAAGATAAAAGGCAGAAGAGTTGAAGTATTATATGTCTTAGTACTTGCATTTACAGGTTGAAACTATGAAAGGGAAATATTACCTGTTTATCTTCTTAAATAAACCGCATTACGTGTTGAAATTTCATCTTATGACTAGTTAACATCCAGATAATCACAGTTGGATGCCAACATAACGCCCATGCAAATATAGGTAGCCATACTGATCTTATTATTAGTAATGTGAATCTATCCAGGACCTCCTGGACTGCAGCACCGCGTGACAAACATGTAGAAATAAAATGTTTGATTGGTCAAGAATATTTTATGAAAAAACATTAAGTGTTGCAAGAAATAGTTTAAATGATGGAGTTATGTATGACGCTGAAAAGAGTATATTAAACTGGCATGGCTTGTGGTAAATGTGGTCCAGGCAGAAAGCAGAAACTGTCAAAACTGGCGTGAAGTATTTCAAGGTATATTCTTTATAAAGTAGGTGACGGTTGTACAAAGGTTTTGTCAAGATTTAATTTTATATTGAGAACAATAAGATGCGTGTTTATCATTTCGTGGCCTCTCCTCGCTGTCTCTTGACTTTTTTTGTATGTATCACTTATGTGCTTCCACCGTGACTTCTTTAACTTATATTAAACTTGTATTTTCGATCTTAATTTGAAACATGGCACCAAGAGATGTATAATTAAAGATCTTATATAAATATATTATGAATATCCACGGTATTAGTTGTATTTGTTTTGAAGTGTTACAGCACATGATGAGTTATGTAAATAATGCTCATACACCTGACATCAACGGCCCGGCATGGCCAGGTGGGTTAAGGTATTCGACACGTAATCCGAGGGTCGCGGGTTCGCATCCCCGTCGCGCCAAACATGCTCGCTCTTTCAGCCATGGAGGCGTTATAATGTGACGGTCAATCCCACTATTCGTTGTTAAAAGAGTAGCCCAAGAGTCGGCGGTGGGTGGTGATGACTAGCTGCCTTCTCTCTAGTCTTACATTACTAAATTCGGGACGGCTAGCGCAGATAGCCTTCGAGTAGCTTTGCGCGAAATTCAAAGCTAACAAACAAACAATCTTACAGTGATGTATTTTTAATAAATAAATAATATGTATTATTTTTGTCATATCTTATTTATCGTCCATTTTGTTTTGTTAAGTACACAAACGTATCGTCAACCTTAGGGCTGTTAACTTTCTTATCGAATGATGGGATTTGACCCTCATTCTTATAACAGTACAATAGCATGGAATATGCTTTGTTTCATCGGATTCATAGGTAAGGAATATTAATCTGCAGGCTATTTATCATGCTCTTAATTCACTTATAATAACTTTAATTTTATAAAACTAGCTTCTTTAATTATTGTAGTTAGATTATATGATTGGTGTGTGAGCCTTTTGTATTGTTATGCATTTGTTTCTGTACATATTATTATGTGGTATTTCATAATACAACACAATATTCCGTCGTACTGCACAGATTAAAACCAGATTCAAAACCGAGTGCAGTAAACTTTACAAGTTCCATAAATGTGGTTAATATTTTTATTTCATCTATTTAATACACATTTTAAAAGAGAAGTTCTGATAAGCGAGTTTTTGTTTTAAAACAGCAAAATGCTACAGGTATTTGTGGTGCACTAAAAATAAAATATAATAAATAAAGGAAGCTGTTTAAATCGACAACTATGTAGAAGGTTCAATGGAGGATGATAGTCATTCCTGGTTCCACCAGTAGCTCCTGTGGGGACGGAACACACAGGTTGTCATACACAACCTGGAAATAAAAAAAAAGGAAAACAAAATAAACCTAAAGAAAAGAAATTGCGAAAAGGATCAGTTATGAAAATACAGATAAAATAAAACCAATTTTACAAACTTCGTTAGTATACGAATGTAATGACGCTTTTTTAATACTAAAAAACATGTTATTAACATGTTTTAACATACCTACAAGAAAGGTGAGCAACAATAACATATGACGTAAAAAGCTTGATTAAATAAATATTTGAGGTATTTTTATAGAATTAATATGTGAAAAGATTTGTTTTTTAGTATTAACAACGGTCTGACCACACCTTTGGTGATAAACAAATGCTAAATTAAAAACGAAACCTTTTCCCTCGGAAAAATAGAAAAAAACCGCAGTATATAATAACATAGTTATTTGCACTGGTTTAAAGTATTGGAAGAGACATTGAAGTACATTTATGGTTCTTTCCCTACTATCTATCTAAATAGAAGCTTACACTACTACAATAAGGTTGGAATGTCAAAGTCAGGAAGATACGTTTCTACTTATCACGTCCACAAGTAGTAATAGAACAGTCATCAATCCTTCCACAACTGATTACAAATACCGAAAGATGGCGAAGAGAAAGGACGTTCTTGGCTTGACCATCCACGTCTACTCTGACTTATTTTTCAGTTTGTGAGGCAGATAAAATGAAATTAAGTGTGAGGTGTATCTCCGCTGCTATATGAGCTCTGCTGTCACAGACACCTCCAGAACCAGGGTATACTTTATATGTTCTCACCATGAAATTTGTACTCTAGTGTTGGTGCTACGTTATTTTGCTTTTACGATTTCTTTATTTTTCTAAGAAAAAAACTTTGTACCTTAGTTTAATAAAAATATTTATGCAGGACAAGCAATGGCAAAGTTCTGCCACACATGTTTTATTGTAGACGAAACTATTTAACAGCAATCAGAAATTGACTCTATAGCATCTAGCGTATTCGTGTCGTCTGAAACTTTTTCAGAGCATAAAATGGTTCACTTGTTAGGGCTATGGAAAAAGAGTCTAAAGTCATATCAAATTCAGACTAACTTTACTGCAACTAATCTGGCCATCTGTGAATGGCTTTTGTGATGTGCTCTCCATGAACCCAGGTTACTTTAGATGAACTAGAATACATAAAAAGGACAACTTCTTCAAGAATGTTCGACGTCGTTTTGTTTGAAGAAAAAAATCACCTTGAACTTAAATACCGAAAAATCAGTACGATTTTCGTGGAGTAAGTAGAGTTATTTCACCCAGTTTTGCCTAATTGGAGGCATAAATGAATGATATAGTGTTATATGAAGAGTTTGATCTCCCTGTGAAATGTTCGTATGTTCAAATGTCTGCAGATTTCAAAATATTTTAAACGAATATATATGTAGGAGTGTTTATACATAGTCTTAAAAGTCTAAATACAAAAATAACTCTGAAAATAGAGCTCTGTGAAATGTGTGTGGTGTTAAAATAATAACACATGACGGTAAAATAGGTACACAACTGAAAACATTTTGATAACGTGTGTGGTGTTAAAATAATAACACATGACGGTAAAATAGGTACACAACTGAAAACATTTTGATAATGCGAATCCATGACCACTAAAAAGTTCATTCTACATGTTTCGAAGTTGCAACGTCAACTTCAGAAGTGAGTTGCAAAACATAATCATGTGTTATTTATACTTTTTTGTGTTAAGTGGGTCACGTGGTCTATGTACAGGCTTATTATTCTTTCGTAAACTTAACAGAGAAGGCCACCCACATTTTTACATAAATATTCGTCGGAACTTCACCTCTGTCTAACAACATGATATTTCTAATATTAAATAATTTCTTTAGAATGTTGCAAGCATACAGTTTTAAGTTTTTAGCGGTCATAGATTGATCTCGATTGAATTTTTTTAAATTGGGTACCTATTTTAACCTTACGTGTTATTTGACCAATAGACAATAATATTCAACATCTTATGACTTCAGTCAATTCGCATCATTATAAATATTAGTTATCGAGCGTCAATTACTAGAAACATCTCTACCTTAAAATAGATACTTAAGTGATAAGGTGTTTCTAGTAACTGATGTTTGATAACTAGTGTATTATTATTACGACATGAGCTGATCGAAGTAATGAGCTGTTTCTATTAGAAAGTGTTTGACAATTACCGTTTTGTTACTCTGATGCGAAATGACTAAAACATTGAGTTGTTGCTAGTGGTTGATGATCAAAAGCTAGTGTTTTGTCACTTTAAGTTGAGCTGGCTGAATAAATAAGTTGTTTCTTATAGCTAATGTTCTATAATTACTATGTTATTAGAACCCTGTACGAACTAATGTTGTTTATTTATTTCTCTTTGAATTCCTCTCATATTTGGAGTTAAGAGTGCAAAATTTGGAAAGCGAACTTGTGTACACCAACGGCTATCTTACTTATGTGGCACATTTCTTCACATTAAGAGTAGCTAAAAATCACTCGAATGATCATCCAAGCATGATTGTGGTCAAGGATTAGGTTTTCATGGTCGCTGAATCTCGACAGTGCCATGTTTAAAGTTACGTTTATATTCTCACTCACAAGACAACGATACCAAATTTGGAACGTGCTCAGTTGTCACGGGCAGGTTTCGTAACGGAAATGAAGGAAACAAAAATACAAATCTGAATAGCAGGAACTAATTAAAAAATATGTGACAAACTGAGCGACAGGGATGAAGACAAAAAATGACAAACTGAACAATAGACAGGAAGACAAAATGTGAGAAACCAAAGAAGGTATGAGGATAAAATGTGACAAACCGAACAGTAGACAGGAAGATAAAATGTGACAAACTGAACAGTAGACAGGAAGACAAAATGTGACAAACCAAAGAAGGTATGAGGATAAAATGTGACAAACTGAACAGTTGACAGGTAAACAAAATATGACAACCTAAACAGCAAGTAGGAAGACAAAATGTGACAAACTGAACAATAGACAGAAAGACAAAATGTGACAAACTGAACAGTAGACAGAAAGACAAAATGTGACAACCTAAACAGTAAGTGGGAAGATAACATGTGACAAACTGAACAGTAGACAGAAAGACAAAATGTGACAAACTGTACATCATAGATAAAAACAAAACGTAATAAACTAAACAACAGATATAAAGACAAAATGCAGCAAACTGAATATCAGAGATCAGTATAAACATTAACGTAAATGAGGACCGGCTTTGACAAGCTTATACCTCTACAGCCAATAAGCAAACGATGTTATACTGACGTGAATGAGGGTCACATGATTTTGTAATATCAATCGTTTTTTCACAGAAACGTCACAAAAATGACGTCATTTTGTTAAAATTTCTGATAAATATATGATTATTTCAGTCTCAGAAAATACAAAAACAAAACTATTCAATTACATTTTAGTTAGCTGCTACAACTATGCAAACACATGCGCAGTTCGCATTTACGAGAAAACAACAACAAAACTATCATAGATGGCGCTGCTAAATTGAAAACTTGTAAATTATATTTCCTTCTAAGGAAAAGTAATATATTTGAGTGTTATACAAAATGATCAATGTGCCTTCCATCCATTCCAGCAACAAATTCAGGTGAGGAAGAGCACAAGAAGAAACAGCTTGAAGCATATATTTAGTTATGTGCATCATGTAATCTTCAATATGATGTTTTTTTTTCTACCAAACATTAACATTGGGTAACTGCAAAAATCTATTGATCGATGAATAATAAATAAGCTATGGGAACATATAATTTTCAGCTGTAATTTCTAATGGCTTCACATGATAAGTAAATCGGTTTTCAAAGTTTCTTTGCAGCGTCATCCATGGCATTTGTTTGTTAAATGTGGTCAGCATATGCTTCTATACACCTGTATTAGGTGTCAAAATTCTGAGTTAAATCTCTTCTCCCGAAACATTCCTACCAAACCTAATTTTGTACGTCAATGTTAACATGAAATGCAACTGACTAGTTTTAATTGAATGAAATATTGAACTAAAAACCAGAAGAGATTAAAGTCTTACATTCTTGTCTTTATCTAGAATACGTATCATCCAAAATTTTGAAACGTTTGGTATTCCTTTCGCAATAGAACAATGCAGCAGTTGTGAATGGTGCAGTTCAATTGAACTCCGTGTCGATGGTAGCGACATCATGCGGCTGTACTTGATACTTGCTTGACGAAGGGCGTCTTCCACGCTCATCAATGGTGATAACGTTACTGTGACGTCAAAGATAGGTACATAATTCGGATCGGAAATTATCTCGACCCGGACACCTGCCTGTAAGTAGTTATCATTTACATTAACTTTTCCAATATTTTGAGTACAACTTACTTTCGAACTATACTCGGAGTTATCTAGAATATTGAAAAGTATCTAGTTTCCAGCTAGAAACTCTAAAATCAAGATTTATTACAACGACACCAACGCCACCTTCAAAAAATAAAAAAAAAAAAGAATTAAAATATTATGCAGTACTGGGCCGTTTCCTGTGACAAAACAGCTTATAATAATAAAGACATTGAAATTACAAGTACGTATATTTCGGAAGTAATAATAAATAATAATAAAGTAAATTACTGCAAAATGAAATTTTAATAATAATCTAAAAATTACAAGAAAACTGTTTCCCATTTATACAAGAAGGAAAACTCATGGAAAAAAATGTTAAACTCACCAGTTATAGAAATAAATGTTGTGCTTCATGGCCACCCATACAACATTTAAAAGAGCCTAATGGCTGATATAACATTAGAAACATGCCTTGTTAATTAGTGATATATAATTAGAAATAGGCCTTCCTAGATGTTGAGATAATATTAGAGACAAATCTCTGAAATCGTTGACATTACATTAGACAGGCTTTGCTAAATGGTGACATAACACTAGAGTCAAGTAATCGCTGACATTAGAGACATTTGTTAACAAAACGTTAGATATAGGACTTTCTAGAGGCTCATATGACATAAGAAACGAGTATCTGTAATCGTTGACATTACATTAGACAGGCCTCGCTAAATGTTCATATAAAATTAGAGAAAGGTCCTTCTAGATGCTCATATGACATTCGTGACGAGTATCTGTAACCTTTGACAATACATTAAACACAGGCCTTGTTAAATGCTCGTATAATATTAGAGACAAGTTTTTGTAATTGTTGACATCATGTTGGAGAAAGAATTGGTTAAATCATGAAATACACGAATCGTGATCAATGAGTTTACACAGAACTATAAAACTTACTCTGTTATCTAATGCAGTATCCATAACAAACCTGAAAGCCTTAAAGTAGAACTAACTCAAACAAACTGTATCGTAATCAATATTTGATATTCAAATAATTTTGTAACTAAAGAGATCGTTTTGCATTAAAATTACTAAAACTTGTTTATATCTATTTAAATTATGCTTATTAGAGTTTCAGTTTTCGTCTCACTTTTGTACATTTTGTACCACAAGATAAAGATAACATGATGATAAGTTATTACTTATTATTATGTGGTTTATCACTTCTGTCAGCCCTAAATCGATTACCCTATAAAACACAAATTCTGTTCCTGGATAGTATGTGTTATTTCTTATTTGCTTATGTTGTAAAAGTATATAAAATGGCCATTATTCCCTTCAAACTTTGCTTTTGTGACCTGGATAATGAAATTTAGAAATTAACCTATTTTCTATGTAAAAACGGGCAAATTTGCACATTTACATAAGGTCTAAATAAAACATATGAATCTAGATTTCCATTTATTTATACTAAAGTTACACAAAAATATTTAGAAGTGAATAGTCTTTAAAGATTTGCGACTGTAATGTAAATCACTTTCACGTATCAGCCCCCAAGTATAGTTTCCCATCATGTTTGTGTTATATGCTCCCGGGTCACAAAAGCAAAGTTTAAAGAGAAAAATATGTCATTTTCCATTTACTTTAGGCATAAGCAATTGGAAAATAACACTTTCTGCCCAGGAACAAGAAAATGTAAAAATTTTATTACATAGTGTCATCACGTTCATCAGTAAAACAGAGATTCAGTAGTAATTAGTTATGAATAAGCCAGTTATGTTGAACGAATTTAGATCTAGAAGACATATTCAGCTTTAATGAGATGATATTTTTTTCGTGGATTACAAGATGTCTTCAGTAGTCTTGCGACAGTCCTGAAAATAGCATTGCAGTTATTTGTGCAATTAGTTACACGGTAATCTTGCATATTTCTACTTTTAGGGACGAAGATTTTTGAAACTCTGCTATTTAATTTAACCCATAGAAACAAATGTGTGTTTTTGTAATAGGAACAGCCTGCGTATTTTTGCGCAAATCTGATTTGATCGTTACCAGTTTAATACACCCTAAGTCTGAAAATGCAGAGTATATTGTTAAAGTAATGGACCGCGCACAATAAACAATCGAATTCACATTCGGAGCGTGCTTTATTAGTTAGTTTATACAGGATGGTTCTCTCAGTAGAATATTCTGATGTGTTTTTTCACTCTAATTAAATATGTTGTTTTTGTGTTTTGAATTAAGCACAAAGCTACACAATGGGCCAACTGTGCACTGCCCACCACAGGTATCGAAACCTGGATTTTAGCGTTGTAAGTCCGCAGACACACCGCTGAGCCACTGGGGGGTTTAATTAAATAAACAAATCAAAAGCGTGCATTAATATAAGTTTCTTAGGAGATGTGGTTTTCCTCAAAATTGGTCAGTTAATAACGTACATCATTTGGATGTTCATATTCAAGGAAATTTTGATTGTTACCTCTATTACATTAATGGCATGAATTAGTTTGCACATTTCATCTTTTCATTCCAATATGCTAACTTTTCTACTACTCAACAAACGTCGCGGTTATATCACGTTTTATAACTAGCTTGTCCATTGTTATCTCGATGAAATATTCTTGAGAACAGTGTTTTTAAATATCTCTACGAGGTAACACTTTATGAGAACTTCATTTTCTGTTTTCGTAAGCGTTAAATATCATTTTATATTGTTTTTATATTGTGACCTTATTAGTGATGTGTCACCTAGTTTGTTTGGTTTGTTTTGGAATTTCGCACAAAGCTACTCGAGGGCTATCTGTGCTAGCCGTCCCTAATTTAGCAGTGTAAGACTGGAGGGAAGGCAGCTAGATAATTAGTAACTAGTAATTTAAAAATATCGCGGGTTCGAATCCCTGTCACACCAAGCATGCTCGCCCTTTTAGCCGTGGGGGCGTTATAATGTGACGGTCAATCCGACGATTCATTGGTAAAAGAGTAGCCCTATAGTTGGCGATGGGTGGTGATGACTAGATGCCTTCCTTCTGCTAACTTAGGGACGTCTAGCGCAGATAGCCTTCCTGTAGCTTTGCGCGAAATTGAAAAACACAAAACAGTTGTCCAACTGATGGTTTAATCAAAGTGCTGCTCTAACTAACAGATTAAGACACTTATGAACATTTTATCGCAATGTGCCACACAAATTTTGTTTTATTTTACAAGTATTTTTTTTCTCTTTTTATGCAAGACTTGTAAAAATATTAGTTTAATAACTATAGTTTCTACCTTTGATTAAGAGGGTAATATATGTCACTGTTCTGATAATTTTAAAATTTAAATACTTAATACTTTAAGACATATGTACTAAAACTGTAATATTTTAAGTGAAATTTTGTTTGTTTATTTTGAGTTGAGCACAAAATAGGCTCTCAGTGCTCTGCGTACCACGAGTATCAAAACCCAGTTTCTAATGGTACAAGTCCGCAGACACACCACTGTGCCACAAGTTAATGAAACAGAACATAGATAAAAAATAATTGTTCATGTGATAGATAACATTAATTTTATTCCATCTTATTTCTTTATGTCATATGGATAAGAACTAAAACAAAAAAGAACCAAGTCTTCGAATTTTCTGTTGATAAAAATAAACTTTGCTTCGCGACGTTAGGAAAATATTTAACATAGCATTTTCAAATTTAGTAGACGTTGTCTGTGTACAGGTCCTTAGAAAGGTTCACCTATGTAGTGAACGGTGCCAGATAACCAATCATATTCATGTAGAATTGTTATATAAAACAATGATGATTGTTATTAAATAAACCCATTCTTCCTTTACAACAATGCCGTTAAAAGGATACAGAAGTGTTAATCTACACTTAAGATATCTTAGTTCAGCATACTGTTTTCCTGAGATTTTGTGTGATAAAGCTAGTCAAGGTTCTTGTTACAGTGTGTAATAGACAATACATGATTCAAGGAAAAGAAACTCACTACAGGCCTAGATAAACACTCACCGTACACAGTTTGTGGTTTGGCAAGAAAACTTGTGATGATACTAGAATTTCTTTTTTAGAGGTTAAAATGAATCATAACGTGGAAAACGAAATTAAGAGAAATATTAGAAAGATGGTAATCTCTAATTACCAATGTTTTGGAAATATGTTTTTCGTAAATGCGTAACTTTCAATTTTTCGATAAATATGGGTTTATGAATAATTAACTATATGGACAGGTAATTCAACAGTAGCAACCGTCTAAGTATAGGAAATTTCTCTTAGGTTTTTTTTCAGCAGATGGATCTATAGAAGATTGAAGTTACATTGAAATGATTTTGGGGCTTCACCAAGTCGTTACAGTCTATGTAGACACATCGAGTCATGCTCTGTTTGACGACTGAATCTTTATAATAGTTCTACAGCGTAGTCTCCATTGCTAAAGGTGTTACCGTAAGACTGTCATGTCTAAAGCACACGATTCCTCTGTGTTGCTTTCCATATTCAATCTAGCGTATGAGAGCGAACGGTTTTTCAGTGTTTCTTCCAGTAATTCAATCGTAGGCACTGCATCAGGCGACTTGTCATGTTTGTCTTCATACGGAATAGTATGGATATCCAATTTGTTTTCCAGCTGTTCGATGTGTGAAACGGTTGAACGTATATATAATGAAAATGGCTTCTATGCATGTGGCGAGTGTTGCTTCTCCAGAAGGAGCAACTTCTTTATCATGTTACGTATTACATCCTGGCACAGATAAACTGCTTTTGTGTTCATGATTTTCAATTTTGTGACAGATTAGCTGAATTTCAATTCGTACTTATAAAATGGATCATAATATGGAAAGTGAAAGTAGTACCTAAAATGGTTCATTGGAACTCTCAATGCTTAGAGATATATAATAGATTATTTAGAGCATACTTCTTATAAAGTTTAGTTGGATCCTGTCAGCTTCGTATCTTGTGACCAGCACACAAACATTGGCGTATACTGGAATGTTTGGTTTAAAAAATAAACCACTTAAACTTAGTGTAACGGTCCCTAATTTTGAGCTACTAACAAGAGCAGAGGCGGCCAGCCATTAGCATTTACCATGATAACGTTTTTTGAGGGTAATTTGAATCAAATAATGTGATGTACTCAGTGATGTCGAGAAAACCCACTTGTATAGAAAAATATATATGTAAAAACGGCTGGTTTGGATTGAAAATTTTGTTTTTTTTACGTAGAGGAGCGAACAACGTTTTGACCTTCTTTGGTCATCGTCAGGTTCACAAAGGAACACCTTTATACCTATATTAATAAATAATATAATAAATAATAACATCTAAGCACGCCCTCTACATTTCGACACTCAGTTACACAACCTCTTTCAAACATGCGGTCAGCTTCCGGTCATTTACCTCTTTCTTTCTTTGTGAACCTGACGATGACCGAAAAAGGTCGAAACGTTGTTTCCTCCTCTACGTAAAAAAAAAAAAAAATCTCAACCCAAACGACCGTTTTTACATAAATATGATGTACTGTTTTGTTTTTGTAAAATGTCTACAGCGACATCATGTTTCGAAGCCTGAATATTTTGATCCTCAATCTAACATGCTAACCATTAGCTTACGCATCACCATTAAACAAAACAAAACAAAAGAAATAATCTAAATATGAATGATCAGCAAGTTTAATAAAATATAACATTAAACAAATAAATAAAATACAGTGTTTATATACGTTAAAATACAGTGTTTATGTACTCACATCAAAACAATCTTATTGAAACCATCAACAGACACTCTTTACATTGGACACTACATTGTCATCCATTTGATCTATAATAACTGTATTAACATTACCTTGAACCTACAAATCTCTCTGGAGATAACAAAGTAATACCAAATCATTGTAGAGTGTTTTATAAATGAATGCTGTTTTTGGTTTCAATAAAGATATTTTAATTGTTTGTAAATAACCGTTGTATTTTATGTATTCATTTGATAATTTACTTGATTTATTTGTATTTTTCATTCCTCGGATTCACAACGCTAGAAACCGGGTTTCGAAGGGCAGACAGAGATAGCCCTCTGTGTAGCTATGTGCTTAACTTCAAACCAACTAACAATTCGATACAAAAGTAGTGAACAGTAGTGACGCTCAGGTGACTTGGTGGTAAGACTGAGGACTTGTACGCTAAATATTATGCTTCTGTACCCATGATTGGCAAAGCACAAACAGCTCATTGTGTCTATTTACGCTTAATATCAAAGAACTTCTAAAATATTGTACGTAAAATATTAGTATTATCAATAAAACAGTGTAATGTCCTTAAACAACACATTGTATGTGGTGTTAGTAAAACAGTGTAACTTATCGGCCTAACACCAGTTTTTTAACAGAATGTACATTAATAACCTGGCACTGCTATTGTGCTAAGTGTATTAATAAAACATTATGTATTTATAGCCAAATGTGGTTCCGTGAACTTACCGGAGGCATTGCCATTTTAAAAGTAGAGAAGAGGCCATTGTTAGGGCGTCTCGGTAGTTGTCGGAAAGATCTCGGTCGTAGTCCTGGTGGAGGCATAGGGATGAGAGGACCACGTGATGAAATAAACACACTTTGTGACATTGGAACGTCCTCTTTCCTTTCCCGTATTCTTCCCTGTAAGAAAACCCAGATAGATATATCTTAATATCTCATTTGCCTATAACTTCTAGAATTAGAGTCATAATAACATCTGCAATTGGTCTTTCACAATAATGTCTCTAATGTTTGACATATCCACACGTAGTTTCAAATAAACCGGACTAACTTAATAACAAAAGTGTTGAATTCAACTTGTAGCAACGCAAACAAGCGCCATCTTGAATCGACCTTGGTGTCTTGTGTATTAATGACACTTATACAATTATCACATGAACTAATTCTCATGGCTCATCACAGGCTAATGTATCTTTTTACGTGATTACTATCCAATACTGTTTAAGTTTGATATGATTAATATCTCGTATATATATCAACCTCGTCATTGTTGTGTCACATATGTTAAAATTTGCATCTCATATACCAATCTCGCCATGTTTTCTTACAGATGAAAGAAATCCCAGCAGTTCCTATATGAACCTCGCCAGAGTTGTTTCGCTGCTGTCACAAAGCATATCATTGTTCACTTGTAAAGTGGGTTTCTTGGAAATTCTTCTTATATGAGAAGTTTTTAACAAAGAAAAATAAGGAAGCAAAGTATTTCCCATTATTATGTATTAATTCACAAAGACAACAAAATATCTCATTACGCATTGGAAAATAGACATTTTAATATTTAAGGCACTTTATACGCACGTAACCTAAACAGTTCAGTGAATTCTGTGCCTGGTATAACCTGGAAATCAGGCAACTGACCAACATTTAGGTGATGTAAGATCCAAATCCTTCGCCGAACATACTTTATGGATGATGATGACTAGCTACCTTCGCTTTAGTCTATTAGGGCTAGTACAACATAATTTGTAATTCAACAAACAAACAGAGAATTCCAGGATTCAGGTATAGTCATACTTAATTCTGAATTACAGAACAAAGGGAATCTGGTTAGTATCCACCGACAGTCATTAAGGCTATGCCAGATCCTTGGAACTGAATAACAAGATTTTTCACTTTTAGTAGAGGGCGCACAGCTGATTTTGTAGACCGTGATCAAGCTTAGAACGCTAGTTATAGTCATGAACAGCATATCAAGCTCAGAACGCTAGTTATAGTCATGAACAGCATATCAAGCTTAGAACGCTAGTTATAGTCATGAACAGCATATCAAGCTTAGAACGCTAGTTATAGTCATGAACAGCATATCGCTTAGAACGCTAGTTATAGTCATGAACAGCATATCAAGCTTAGAACGCTAGTTATAGTCATGAACAGCATATCAAGCTTAGAACGCTAGTTATAGTCATGAACAGCATATCAAGCTTAGAACGCTAGTTATAGTCATGAACAGCATATCGCTTAGAACGCTAGTTATAGTCATGAACAGCATATCAAGCTTAGAACGCTAGTTATAGTCATGAACAGCATATCAAGCTTAGAACGCTAGTTATAGTCATGAACAGCATATCAAGCTTAGAACGCTAGTTATAGTCATGAACAGCATATCAAGCTTAGAACGCTAGTTATAGTCATGAACAGCATATCAAGCTTAGAACGCTAGTTATAGTCATGAACAGCATATCAAGCTTAGAACGCTAGTTATAGTCATGAACAGCATATCAAGCTTAGAACGCTAGTTATAGTCATGAACAGCATATCAAGCTTAGAACGCTAGTTATAGTCATGAACAGCATATCAAGCTTAGAACGCTAGTTATAGTCATGAACAGCATATCGCTTAGCTTAGAACGCTAGTTATAGTCATGAACAGCATATCAAGCTTAGAACGCTAGTTATAGTCATGAACAGCATATCAAGCTTAGAACGCTAGTTATAGTCATGAACAGCATATCAAGCTTAGAACGCTAGTTATAGTCATGAACAGCATATCAAGCTTAGAACGATAGTTATAGTCATGAACAGCATATCAAGCTTAGAACGCTAGTTATAGTCATGAACAGCATCACAACCACTTGGGCTTCTCTCATATAATTAAAAATAATGTCACACTTACAGCACATCCGCGATAATCCGAAAAGCGAAGAAGTTTATGAAAAACGAAATGCGAACCATGAATCCCAAATTCACATTTCAAGGCTCATAAAACGTAGGCCTCACACTCGGTTCGTTTTATTGGTACTTAACTGTCACGAAATAATTATCTTTATCAGTTGAAAAAGAGCAGAATTAATGGTCCGTACCTACACTATTTAAATATTTTATTTTCACTTTCGAAACGTTTTAATTTCATACAGATATCGATGGAATCCAATGGCCCAGCCAGTTGTTCAAACACACTTTGTTAGTCGGAGAGTCTCTAAAATATGAGTAACGTAAGAAATATAAACAAAAGTACAGTCAATGAATCCCGTTAACTAACGTTTATGTCCTTGTGTATTTTATATACAAAGTTAATCAAACGTTTGTTTTTTGTTTAATTTCGCGCAAAGCTACTCAAGGTCTATCTGCGCTAGCCGTCCCTAATTTAGCAGTGTAAGACTAGAGGGAAGGCAACTAGTAATTACCTCCCTCCGCCAAATCTTGGGCTACTCTTTTACTAACGAATAGTGGGATTGACAGTCACACTATAACTCCCTCACGGCTGAAAGGGCGAGCGTACAAGCAAAGAGAAAATTAATCAATATGACGCATTGCTTGACACGATCCTGTAGTCTGAAGGTTTTGGTTTGATTTCTTTTGAATTTCGTGCAAGCTTCACGAAGGCCATCTGCGCTAGCCGTCCCTAATTTAGCAGTGTAAGACTAGAGGGAAGGCAACTAGTCATCACCACCCACCGCCAATCCTTGGGCTATTCTTTTACCAACGAATAGTGGAATTGACCGTAGCATTATAACGCCCCCACAGCTGAAAGGGCGAGCATTTTTGGTGTGACGAATATTCGAACCCGCGACCCTCAAATGACGAGTCGCACGCCTTAACACGCTTGGCCATGCCGGGCCTTCGATTTTAGGAAAAAATGGTAAATGGTTATAAAGTGAACATTAGGAACCAATTTACTGTTGTACAACATTTCGGAATAGACTGATTCATTGTTCGTAACGTATCTGAAAACACAAGGGTAGAATTGTTCGAAAAGCGAACTTCAGTCTGATAATTAATTCCTGTATTTAGAGAGACGCTGTCATTGTTATATATTACAGTGATACACATATGTTTGTTGTTAATGTGTTTCGTTTTTGATTCGTAACTCAAAGGATATTTTGAAACATTTAAAGTGTAAACTCTGTATGTCACTAAATTTTACAATTTCCATATATCCATCTCTATGGTACAATTTTAAGCTGAAAACATCAAATGAATAGAGAAAGAAGTATTTTCTTTAACATAACAAATGATTCAAAAAAGTGGTCACCAGCGGCTGCAATTGCATTTTATAAAAGTTACCGACGTCCTTTTTGATGTCGTCCGACGTGAACAGATGGTTAGGGCGCTCGATTCGTAACATGAGGTTCGCGACTTCGAATCCTCGTCAAACAAAAACGTGCTCGCTCTTTCAGCCGTGGGGGCGTTATAATGGGACGGTCAATCCCACTATTCGTTGGTAAAAGAGTAGCTCAAGAGTTGGCGGTAGGTAGTGATGACTATCCGCCTTTCCTCTAGTCTTACACTGCTAAATTAGATAGAGATGGCCTTCGTGTATCTTTGCACAAAATTCCAAAACAAAACCTTTTGATGTCAGTATTTCGGCCTCACAGATTCAGAGACAAAAGATTCAATCATATTCGTTCTTTAAACCGTAAACTGCCTTTGTAATTTATACACAGGATAGTATTTATGTCACGTTGCTTGCTTATCTTTGAATAAATACTATGACGCCCAAGCATCATTTTTTTTACCGCTGCTACAGTAATAACAGTAACCTTCCAGACGTCTTTTTGCGAACAGTAATATTAGCTTACCAATCCAGTTAAAAAGTTCCTAGACGATTAAAAAGAATAATTCCAAGGCTTTCAAATAAACGTTTTCTTCACCTCGCTTTTTAAAGTGTAAGAAGAAGTTAAAAAACAACAACTTGGCACCATCGTCTGCCAGTTTACTTTTCTCTTTCCAAAACTTTTATTGCCTTCGTTTCTAACTGTGAGCAGTTATAGGCAGAATATACAGGCAGTCAGAATCATTTTAAATAAAACTTGAAAAAAATAGCAGTCAAAGAAACAGTTGCAGACATCAATGGACATTTCTTCAAACTAGCGATCCATAGTCCATATTATGATAAAACCTCTTTTCTTCTCAGTTTCAAATATATAATATGCAACACATTTTTATGCTAAAAATATATGTTCCTGCATGTCGTTATCAATGTATTTCGCAAAGTCTCATTGCAAGAAAACAAAATGGAGGGAAGAAAAACGTGATTTATCAATTACATGATTCTTAGTTTCAATAGTACGCAGAACTTGCTTTGTGTTTATCCGAAATTCTCGACAGATTATGTTCTGTTTCTGTGGGTTCAATTTATGTATTGAGAGCATAATTTTCAGTCTATATAGCAACCAGAAACTTTGAACCACTGTTCGTAATAACACCAATGAAATACTGTAAATTAAAACTCATCAGAGAAAACAGATATTAAAACTGGATATTAGTATAATTTTTACTTTGCCTACATGTTATTCATTTTTCATTTCATTGTTTGATTTCCTTTGATTTCTATGTAAACACTGTTTGCTCTATACTGTCTCATTTTGTAACATTTAAAATTCCTTTTTCTATGCTTCCTCTCATTGTGTAAACTCAGTTTTCACGAAATACTATATTTACTCTGTTGTTCCAATAAAACACCTCACCTTAAAATGTCTAGGCTGCTTTCACAAATCATGTTCCGCTCTGTCTTTATGTTAGATTTGAGAAGATTAAAAATTATCATTTTATTATTAATTAATTAATCTGTACAATATATACCAAGCAGTTTAGGTTTGCTGTTTACATTTTCCATCACACAAAGTTATATTAAAACTTTATTTATTATTATTGTGCAGATCAGCGGTTCATGTAACAACCACAAACGATATGAAAGGAATGTAACAGAAATGCATATCAACATTAATAGGCATTTGATAGGTTGAGTGATGTCACCTAAAATAAGATTTTTTTGTTTATTCAAGGTAAGGATTTAGAACTTCCAGGACAGAAATATTCCTTGTATTTCATAGCGTTGAGATACAAAGGTACGTGGATCATTGACGAGTACTGGTACCAGCCAGTAAGAGACTTACAACAAGTCGTACTCAAGCCTTAGTAAGAACAATGTACTCTATTGTAACAGGTGAAAATTCACAAGCACAAAGGTCCATGGTAAAAGCGATCCATAATGTGCAATATACTCACCATCTCATTCTGGATAAGCACTACAAGTCATGTGTACACAATATGCTTTCACGACATATACTTTCAACCTTTACACGTTTCAAGTAGCAAGAGAATGAAACAGTATTAATGCCATTCTATAGAAAAATATACTGCTAAATTCGCCAATTGTAGCAATTGTAAACTTCTGTGCGAGCTGACTGTTGAAGCAGTCATCCTGGTACACGAAATGGATTAAAGAAGGTTCGCAGGGAGAAGTGGTGTGCTCTGAACATGACAACCTTACGAAGAAGCCTCGTACAATAGAAAATATGCTGAAGATGCAAGTACGTGTGATGTAACATAACTGGATGTAGTGACATGGATAACATCTTGATGAAATACCAAAAGCGTTTTAATATAATACCTTCAACATATATATGTCTATCGGGTTTGTTATATTGATTTTTTATTATAATGACTAACAAACTAATGTGATTCACTGAGCTGTATTTTTATATTTTCTGTATTTTGATCAAAATAAATAATTTTATAATGTTGTACTACACAAGATGAAAAAAGGAAATTAGTCTTAAAAGAGTTTTACTTTTATCTAATGAATATGCATTACACTACGTAAAAAAATTTTTACTTTTTCTTGTACCTGGGCAGAAAGTTTTATTTCCTAATTGCTTATGCCTAAAGTAAATGGAAAAAGACATATTTTTCTCTTCAAACTTTGCTTTTGTGACCTGGGACCGTATAACGAAAACAGGATGGGAGACTATATTTGGGGGCAGATACGTGAAAGTGATTTTCATTATCGTCGCAAATCTCGAAAAACTACTCACTTCTGAACATTTTTGTTCATTTTTGTATAACTTTAGTATAAATACATGTTAATCTTGATCCATAAGTTGTTTTATTCAGACCTTATGTAAATGAAAATGCGCAAATGTACCCGTTTTATATAAAAAATAGGTTAATTTCTAAATTTCATTATCCAGGTCACAAAAGCAAAGTTTGAAGGGAATAATGGCCATTTTCTGTACTTTTACATAAGCAATTAAGCAATAACACATATTATCCAGGAACAAAATTTGTGTTACGTAGTGTTATCTGTGGAAGTAAAATGTTTGGATCAATGTAAGTACTAAACACGTGAAGTTAAGGAAAAGAAACGACTTTAATGTTTATTGAGACTTAAGTATGTCTGATAACTCTAGCAGTAAGTTTGGTTTGGTTTTATTTTGAATTTCGAGTAAAGTTAAATGAGAGCTATCTACGCTAGCCGTCCCTAATTTAACAGTGTAAGACTAGATGGAAGGCATCTAGTCATCACCACCCACCGCCAACGCTTGGACTACTCTTTTACCAACGAATAGTGGGATTGTCCGTCACATTATAACGCCCCCACGGCTGAAAGGGCGAGCATGTTTGGTGATTCTAACCCGCGATCCTCGGAGTACGAGTTGAGTGCCTTAACCACCTGGCCATGCCGGGCCATATGTATGTTTTTTTTTTTATATTAAAGCCACATTGGGCTATTTGCTGAGTCCATCGAGGGGAATCGAACCTCTGATTTTAGCGTTGTAAATCTGTAGAGTTACCGCTACACCAGCGAGAAACATAAAGAATGCTTTAATCATTTGAAACGTCTCTATTTAATATGAATAACACTACAATTGAAAACTAATATCATTCGTCACATTCTTTATCAAATGTTTATATGATATTCTGAAATCTACTAAGAGATCTATCACGCGGTTGTTTCATTAAGTAACATGATACAGAATTGCCTCACTGAACTATATACATTAGGGTTATTTAGTTGAACTACATATATCGGAGTTGTCTAACTATGACATACTACACTGTTTTCTCATTAAAGTCACAATACGGAGTTGTCTCATAAAAACAAAATACAAATAGGAATAACAGCTAGATAATCTACGACTTATAAGCGTGAGGAAGTTTTATTGATGAAGGAACGTACTAGATTGTATCCACATGATTTTATATGTAAAGCTATACTACTTAATACAAAATGTCTAAATACCACGACTAACCTATATAAATTGTTTGACCGACTTGCACACCTTGACCATGCTTGAATATAACTGGCAAGTAGGTAGTAAATGCTATTAACTAGCTTTAATTAGCTTTAATTAGCTGTATTTATGGTTAAAAAGAAGAAACATTTACCGTGACGTATCTCTTCTCGTCAAGATGTCCTTGAAGTTGCTTCAGTAGAGACATTTCCCGTACGCCAAGATTTCTAGCAATTAGCTTAATGAGATCTTCCAAGTCGTCTATGGTGGCGACATCGCGTAGTGAACACAGTGGTCTCTGACCCGAGATCACAAGAACCATTGACCACACCAATACGAAATTTAAACGTTTTCCACTTCCAACCATAATGATGTCAAATGTTATCGGGGTACCCAGGAACTTTACCCAGAAATAAAAATACATTATAATTTTTCATGCTTTGACACGATATCAGTTCAACAACCAACCAATCAAAAACTATGTTTCATGAAATGATCACCCTTTTTAAAATAAATTTGTGACGTTGTTTGAATAAGAACATATGACTTCTTATCACATCAAAAACACATTTTACATTCAAAATACAAATAGTAATATTTTAAGCACAACTGAAAAACTAGATATGTTTTTATACTTTGGAGATAAACTGTTATCACCCATCAATAAAGATAATGATACAACTGTGTCCATTTTTTTATGTTTTACTGTTGATGGAATAATCAATTGAGCATGCGTGTGTTTTCTTATAGCAAAGCCACATTGAGCTATCTGCCGAGCCCACCGCGAGAATCGAATCCCTGGTTTTAGCGTTGCAAATCTGTAGACATACCGCTGTACATTATCAGTTGAAGAATCTCTCATGTCAAATCGATTGTCATGCAACTGTATATGCTAATCACAATCATCCGAAGATTGTGTATATGTGTATACCTCATTGCTTTTCTTCAGATGACCATGCTTTGGCACAATAATATAATATACATACAGTTCTGTTTATTACGGGACTCAAAAATGACATTCGTATTGAAAAACCATTTCCTACACACGTTTCTTAAGAATTATTTGTTCTTATACAAGTACATTAAAAAAACAACAACATAGTTCCAACGATCTAACAAGGAGTTCAAGTTAATTATTCCAGAAACCAGCGATTAAGGATTATTTCGATAGATCTCGACGAATGAAACTGGAAATAATTTCTAAAACGAAGAAAACAAACAAATGAAAGATTAATAAAAGTATGACATTTATATGCAAAAACGGCTCGTTTGGGTTGAGAAAATATTTAACGTAAAAGAGCGAACAACGTTTCGACCTTCTTCGGTCATCGTGAACCTTCGGTCATCTTTCGTGAACCTGACGATGATCGAAGAAGGTCGAAACGTTGTTCGCTCTTCTACGTAAAATATTTTCTCAACCCAAACGAGCCGTTTTTTCTCATACATCACTGAACAAGTGGAAATCTTTATGGATTATACAATGGTGGTAGCCATATTGAAGAGTATGCCATCCTTTTATAATTAGTCTTCACTGACATCACTGAAAAGTATGACATAACGAAATCTTTATGGTGGTAGCCATATTGAAGAGGATGCCATTCTTTTATAATTAGTCTTCACTGCAGAAATGGTATTGTTAATTTGAAAATAGTTTTGTAATAATTCGCCATCGTTTCATAATTACTCTTCATTGCGGAAATGGTATTGTTAATTTGAGAATAGTTTTGTAATAATTCGCGCTTCGTGAATGTACTTCAACTTCAATACTTCATTTCTGGGCTTCACTGTGACGCTAGTTTTACATAGTTTCTTTTATATGATTCCGATTTCCCTTTCTTAAAAATAACTATACTCTTGGGTCAGTTTTTTTATATTTCATTGTTAATACAGTAATCAATTGACAAATCTTAGATGTAACTTGTACGTTGTATCGATTAAGATATTTTGGAATAAGTTCTTCCCTCATCACTTAAACCATTACATTCACAACAATTTCTCGAACATTTAAAGCATTTTTCATTGCTATATCGTTTTGCTTTACATTTGTGAGTTAACTTCTCCATGTTAGCTATCATGGTCTCAGGGTATGTGACGGGTCAAGCCATAGGTCAGGTTTTTCGTTTTTGTCTCATCAAAATAGTTTGAACCTTTCCGGAATGACTTTGTTTTGATCCACGTTAATATGCTAGTTTGGATCGTGTTTCAGATGTTAAAATTTTACTTACAGTACGTTATAAAAACTTTCTTTATAATACTGATATAAATTCATATACTTGTATAATACACTGTCATGATATTGTTGTTTTGAATTAAGCACAAAGCTACACAATGGGCTATCTGTCTTCTTCCCACCACGGGTATCGAAACCCGGATTTTAGCGTTGTAAGTCCGCAGACATACCGCTGAGCCACTGGAGGGCCTGTCATGATATAATAACTTAATGCATATGTAGTAATTTAGAAGACATTATAAAACAGTATAGGTTATATTTATATGCTCAAAATTTTGGAAACACAGGTTTCGATTGACAGCATCATGTGATGTTTCGTGCAGTTTGATTGTCAAGTTATAACGCTCCCACGGTTGAAAGGGCGAACATGTTTGGTGTGATGGGGGATTCGAACCTGCGCCCTTCCGATTAGGAGTAGTGTGCCTTAACCACATGGCCATGCCGGGCCTAACTGTTTGTGAAATGCTCCATTTCATAGCTACCTTCAAATAGCTTGTTTTAAACTTTTTTAAAGTAACTCAGTTTTCTTCAAAAAATATCAAAAATAAAAGAATAAAACAAACAAACAATAAGTGTCTGCAGTTTTGACTTTCTTGTTTCAATACTTTTAGTGGCATTAAAACTTTCTTTTTAACTGTAGCTAACTAGGCTACGTGTATATCGACCTCTACTTGTCTTTATAAAATAAAATAAAAAGATATTGTACTTGATGAAGCTTTGTAGAATGGACGGCAACTGCCTGTTGTGGACACAGAAGTGTAGAGGACGACGTTTAGAAAGTCTTCCGCCTTTTGTCTTCAGAAGACAAAAGGTGAAAGGTAAATTTCTAAACTAAATGTTAGATCAGAACCCCCTAGAGATCACAGGTAACTATCCCTAACAGGCAATTTTGCATCTGTTGCTACAAGAAATTTGAGATAAATAACGGAAGTGACAGTCATAATTAAAACGCATCTATAACAGAAAGTAGGAATCTCATTCAACGATATTGCAGAGCGAACCTTGGACCAGAGGATCAGTTTCCTGATTCGCCCATTTCTACGCTGTGGAAACTTATATTTGATTAAACGCATTGTGATTCTTATTTTTAAGAACTTTATCCCAGCTAATTTCATAACTTAAGTGTCGTGTTACTTACAATAACTTCATGTGTTCATATAGAAATTGATGGTTTTCTTGAAAGAACAAACTTTCTTGCTCTAATACAATTTCAAGAGCGACAAGATGAACAATGAATTCTGAGACAAAGTAATTTTGTGCAGTTGACATAACAAAACTGGAGACAAAATAAATTTTCCTTTTTATTTCTTACCGATTTCTCATCTTCAGACGTTTTTCAGTGTAAAACCATAAATCATGGTCTTCCAGAACTACACACTGGAAAAACAAATACGTTTAGAAGTATTGTAGCACTTTGTGACTACTTGAAATAGTTCTAATGGATATTAAGATAGTTAGGTGTTGTATAATACAGAAATACACGTTCCACTCAGGAGAGCCTTTCTACAGAATATGTCGTTCGTTTCAGCAAAGTTTCGGTAGTACTTCAACACAGAACTTGAGAGTTTGGTAAACGATGTCAGAGACGTAAGATTTTAATAACTAAGAGAACCACATTTTCATCCCACTTGTGAGGTTTATTTTTTCAAACCATCTATACATCGAGTAAAAAAGTCAACTTTAAATTTAATAAGAAATCTTTCTCATCGTTTTATTCTAGTAAAATAATAAAGATATCATTAAACAAGGTATTTGACACATGCCGACTTGACATAACTCGATCTCGATTAAACTAAACTTCTGACTTCAGGTAATTCCAATGTTTTATTATTATTTTATCTTAGGCCCGGAACGGCCACGTGGTTAAGGCATTCGACTCGCAATCCGAGGGTCGCGGGGTTCGAATCCTCGTCACACCAAACATGCTCGCCCCTTTCAGTAGTGAGGGCGTTATAATGTGACGATCAATCCCACTTTTCGTTGGTAGAAGAATAGCCCAAGAGTTGGCGGTGGGTGGTGATGACTAGCTGCCTTCCTTCTGGTCTTAATCACTGCTAAATTAGGAACGGCTAGCACAGATAGCCCTCGCGTATCTTTCGCGTAATTCAAACTAATCTTTTATCTTATTCAAGAATAAATCCGTGCGTATTTCTGTTCTCGAACCTCATTTGTTTCCACTACTATATTGAAAAAAAAAAAGAGCTTTTGATATTTTATTCTTTTTAAATATATTTTTTTCCCTTGAGATTCAGTAGCAATTTTCAAGTCTTCGGTGCAATTTCCTTTCTTCGAATTCTGTGTTGTATCTGATTTATATATGAATACATCTTTGCTTTGTATTTAACAAATTTAAAAAAAAAGGTACGCGATATGAAACAACACCATGCACTTAGTACTTCAAAGAAATCTTGTGTGAAATCTATTTCAGAAGGATTACATTGTCTAAACTTTCGAAGAAATAAATCTAAGTCTAATAGCATACCGTTTGACTTCTAATCTGTGAGTCGCGGGTTCGAATCCCCGTTACACTAAACATGCTCGCCCTTTCAGCCGTGGGGGCGTTATAATGTGATGGTCAACCCCACTATTCGTTGGTAAAAGGGTAGCCCAAAAGTAGGCGGTGGGTGGCGATGACTAGTTGCCTTCCCTTTGGTCTTACACTGCTAAATTAGGAACGCTTAGCGCAGATAGCCGTCGTGTAGCTTTGCGCGAAATTAAAACAAACAATCAAACGGTAATATATATACGCATAATCAAATTAAAGAAAACAAATAGCCAAAACATTACATATACTAAAATTTCGAACAAAACTGATAAAGAAAGAAAGATTGTTTGTTTGTTTTTTAAATTTCGCGCACAGCTACACGAGGACTATCTGTGCTAACCGTCCCTAACCTTGCAGTGTAAGACTAGAGGGAAGGCAGCTAGTCATCACCACCCACTGTCAATTCTTGAGCTACGAAAGAAAGATTAAAAAAATAATGATATATCATTTTACTTATTTTCAACAGAATACTTAATACTTTAATACTTATAAAGTATTAAGTATTAAGTATTGTTACATTTAGTTTATTTTCCAAAAATGTTCGATTCTCTTTTTCCCTTTTTTATGAACAGTGATTTAAGTCATGGCTCAGACAAAATGATTTGTCGCTTAATAATGATTTGTATTTGACTGAAATATTTAATTTTATTCAGATTATTTGGAGTAGAGCTTCTAGTAGAGTTTATTATATTAATCTATTTAAAATATTCATTTCTGTTCTAATAAAAATCTTAGTCTTAGAAATATTGTGTTACTTACTTTTTTATAATTTGTTTTACTTTTTGTTTGTATTCGAAGGTTTCATTTCTTTTTCACAATGATATTGGTCCAGCATGGCCAGGTGTTTAAGGCACTGGACTCATAATCTGAGGGTCGCGGGGTCGAATTTCCGTCACACCAAACTTGCTTGCCCTTTCAGCCGTGGGAGCGTTATAACGTGACGGTCAATCCCATTATTCGTTGGTAAAAGAGTAGCCCAAGAGTTGGCGGTGGGTGGTGATGACTAGCTGCCTTCCCTCTAGTCTTACACTGCTAAATTAGGGACGGCTAGCACAGATAGCCCTCGAGTAGCTTTGTGCGAAATTCCAAAAACAAACAAAAAAACAAACCCACTTCAAAATCAGGGACGGATAGCGCAGGTAGTCCTCGTGTAGCTTTGCGCGAAATTCAAACCAAACCAGAATGATAATACATAGACATAAAAGCTTCACGTGCAAATAACATTCTCAGTTGCTGACTTTTGATGAGAAACAGTATATTTGTTAATTAACGAATTACGGATATTAGTTTGTGAAGTATATAGTTTGGATAGGTGTTTCGTATTTCGTAGAAAGAGAATTTTTATTTATTTTGTAAACCTATGAGCAATTTGTGCTCATCCTATGCCAGTTTCAAATATTATATAAAATTAACCTTCCTCCACATTTATCTTGAAAAAATGAATTTATTACCTTTTATAAATTAACTTGAGCATTCGCGACCATTTATAACAATAGACTTGGACAGTTATCCTTCGTTAAGTCTTATGTACCACATGTAATTCTCTTTCGATGAGGCTGATCCACTAAATCGATTTGTCATTTAATTGTAACTTAATGCATTTATGAGGAATTTAAAATCCACTGTAGCGAGGTAAAGTCTAAAGTCCGGTGTCAGACAGACAGAATTGGGAGCGTGCAGCTCTTCCTCTAGTGACCAGTCAGTGATTATCAGGTGAATACAAGTAGCTTGCTGTTATTGATAAAAGGCAGTCTTGATGACTTCTAAGAAGAAAGTCATTTGTAAAGTTGTCATCTTCAGAACTAATGCAGAACAATCAAGGGAGGTTCTTTCAGCCAACGAAATTACAAAAGTGAATGGAATTATGCGATATATATATATATATCGCTTCATTCTTTACAATGTTAATTGGCTGTCACTAATGGCTGATGTATGGATAAAACTATTAACAATTGCACAATGAAACAAATGTTTTACTTTTTCTGGTTCCTGGGTTGAAGGTGTTATTTCCCAATTGCTTAAGTCTAAAGTAAATGAAAAAGACAATTTTTTCTCTTCAAACTTTGCTTTTGTGACTTGGGTAATGAAATTTTCAAATTTACCCATTTTTCAGAACGTCCCAGGCAGATTCATTGCTGAGTAGTTGATAGAGAATTTTCTCAAACTTACAAGAATTTCCTAGAATGTCGTAGACCTTTCCACATGGCTCATTCAGTGCACCTCAAAGAGGAATACAACAGCGTCAAGACCTTTCTAGAAGCCTTGAAGTATGATGAGTATGGCTGGGAGGTTATCTAAGAATTCAAAATGGTGGCATTGCTGATGGGTCGTCTCCAAGGAGGCTTTACCAAGTTTCCCTGTTATCTTTGCCTTTGGGACAGCAGAGACACCGCAGCACATTACAACAGGAAGCACTGGCCACAACGGACCGAGTTTTCTGTGGGGAAACAGTGTCAAGTGTGAGCCACTAGTGGACCTCCAGAATGTGTTGTCCCAATCATTGCACATAAAACTTTGTATTATTAAACAATTTGTCACAGCTCTTAATAAGGAGTTTGCAGCTTTCGAGACTTCTTCCCTAAGCTTCTGAGGCAAGGGTCAAAGCTGGTGTCTTCGTTGGACCACAAATGAAGAAGATCCTGGAGTGCACAGAATTCCCTAAGAAGCTCAATGGGAAGGGAAAAAGCTTGGGGCAACTTTATCGCAGTGGTTCGGGGCTTCTTGGGCAATCATAAGGTCGAAAATTGTGTGGAACTGGTTGAGGCTCTGGTGAAGAACTACGGCCAAATGGGCTGCACGACGTCCGTGAAAGTCCATATCCTTGATGCTCATCTTGATAAATTCAAGGAAAACATAGGAGCATACTCAAAGGAGCAAGACAAGCGCTTCCACAAAGATATACTGGACTTCAAACGCCACTACCAAGGAGCGTATAACGAAACCATGATGGGAGACTATATTTGGGGGCTGATACATGAAAGTGGTTTACATTACAGTCGCAAATATCGAAAAACTACTAACTTCTAAACATTTTTGTTCATTTTTGTATGACGTATAAATACATGTAAATCTTGATTCATATGCTATTTTATTCAGACCTCATGTAAATGACAATGTGCAAATTTGGCCGTTTTTACATGGAAAATAGGTTAATTTCTAAATTTCATTACCCAGGTCACAAAAGCAAAGTTCGAAGGTAATAATGGCCATTTTATGTACTTTTACAACATCAGCAATTAAGAAATAACACATGCTATCCAGGAACAAAATTTGTGTTACATTGTGTTATTCTGTCACAGAGAAAGAAAGTGTGAAGATAAGAGTGAGTGTTTACATTTTTGTTATTTTTAAACATTTCTATTGTTGTTATTATTATGAGATATGATTAATTCTTATGTTTCTGACACTAGACAACAACGAATATATGTAAATGCTGTTATTCATGGATAGTTATTCTTTTATAAATTTATTTTCATGTAATATTTTTCTTGGCATCTTGTATTTTATGCACGTACTTCACTTTAATGAAGAATAAACAACTTATGCAAATAAATTAAAACCATTTTTATAGTGTATTAGGCAGGCAGTAGTACTGCCTATATAGGGATGACTCGGATTGTTCATCAAAATGGTCTTTTAAACATATCCTCAATAAGCCATTAAAACTTTTCAATATTATACAATGTTTCTTTTCCTAACAATTTCTATGTAAGGACTGATTTATAAATTTTGAGGATGTTTGTTAAATCATAACAAAAAGTTCGAATTCCTCGTTCTTCTTTCTTTCTCCTCCGTGAGGATACCTCTACGTGGTAAGGGCTCCTTACAGAGAATGTTCTGTCTTTTCAGTTTTTCTCCTATAGGATCTGTATGTCCACGCACGTGTTTGACGTGCATTGAGACCCGTGAAGGGGAGGGTGTGTATGTGTGTTTCCTTATAGCAATATTACATGGGGCTATCTCCTGTGTTCACCGTGGGGAATCGAGCTCCTGATTTTAGTTTTGTAAATCCAAATACTTACCGTTGTTTCAGCGGGAAACGTGAAAGATAGAAGAGGACCCTGGTGGTTGAGGGTCCAATCCCAACATTTTGGTCTTTAATTCCTGCAGACGTGTGGCCTTGATGTGACCTCAATGGTAGTCAATTGGTCCTGTTGAACTGAGTTCAACTGAATACCAGTCTTGGATGTTCTCAAAGGTGTTATGGACATTATGTCTTATGCTAGTGTTTGAGTAGTGCTCACAAAATCCTGGCATTGCTACAGTGTCCTTGTTTGACATTGTAGTGCGTTCCCTCGTAGGACTCCATGGTGAGCGAGGTCAGTGGACAGTGAATCCTTCTGCTGTCATTTTGGTTTTCCCAAATCCAAGTAAAAGTAAAATAAGAATAGCATATCATTAGTAAAGTCTTCGTCTTGAAGACTTTGGACATCATTTTCCACTTCCTTTTATATTTGAACCTTATTTTCTTAAAATACATTCTTTGTCAGATGAACATTTAGAGCAAATATCTCTTTTTTTTTATTCAGAAGGGATTAGAGGAAATTTTGGCTCTCCAAATTCAGTAAAGAAGCTATGTTCTGGGTACGTCTTGATGGAAACATCTATCTCAAAACATAATAAACTCCTCTTAAATACGAAGGCCATTGGGGATATACCCATTGAAGTTACTCCACAGGCTACTTTGGATTTCTCATGAAAGCTTATTGTTGACAGGGATTTGAAGAACATTCCAGAGACAGAGATCATCGATGGTTTTCCCACCCAAAGAATTTCTGCACTGAGGGGTATCTAAACTCGTAAGAACGGAATTATGCTGCTTACCGATGTTCTAATTTTGACGTTTGCATCACTACGTCCACCCGCTGCTGTCATGGCGGGTAAGATAAACTTTATGATGTGACCATATATTCCCAACCCTCTGAGATATTTCCAGTGTCAATGGTTTGGTCTCCTAAAAGCATCATGTCGTGGTTCTTTGATGTGTGAACTACCAGGAGGCATGAAAGGCTAGAAAACGAGCCTCAGATACCTTTTGCAGGTATCCAACTCTTTTGAAATAAACTGTTTTTCTGTTCACAGCAGGTTAGATATTAAAGCCAAATGGAATCTTGGATAAAGTTTACAACTGGCATCTTTTCGACTACCAGTTCCAAAATTCTTTGTAACAAGATTTTGAAGGTCAGTTGCAAGCATACTTCCCATCCCCTTTCCATCTTGCCATCCAATTGCCAGAAAGTTAATGATGTCTAAAGCATCACTGATACCACGAGAGAGAACTTTTCTAGTGCATCTAGTACCTTTGTTTCTTTCTCCACCTTGGCCATCAAGTCTGGGGCAAAGTGATCGCCTATTTCCTTTTCGGCCAATCTTCTCTATGACCATAATTACCCATTTACACTGGTAGAATTCTTCATTGTTCTGGCAGTAGATTGGTTGGTTATATAGATGTTCATTACGGGGTGCTGCACTATCTCTTTCCTTCCTCTCTTTCCATTATTCTGGTTGTTTCTAATCAGAGGTGGCAGAATAACGTTTATTCTGATCCTTGACATGGGCTTATTTTCCTTCCTTTCTCTAAGCCTGGAAAATATTTCCAGAGTTCAATTGCTTTGAATGGCTGTCTCTGTAAGGCATTGAGAGGATTGCTAATACTCGTCTTGTTTGGTTCCTCGATACAAACAACTTCCTCTCGTCCACGCAGTGTGATTTCCACTGACAGCACTCCAGCGTGGAACTTTGACTTGAAACATCGATCAGGCAAGCTTTCCTTAAAATGGTACATTTTGTTTCTATGTTTTTTACCTTAAGAAGGCTTACGACACTACATGAAGGTATGATATCTTGTGGGATCTCTACTCCTATAGGCCATCTGAACATTTATCTATTTTCATCCATAACTATTCAATGAACAGGCGAATCAAAGTCAGTGTGAGTTTAACACTTTACTGTTATTTTCCATAGGAATTTGGAGTCCTTCATGACTATGTCTTGAGTGTCTTCCTACTGTTTCAAATGTGCTTTATGTCGAGAGTTTCTACATCTCGTGTCGGTCATCAAACATGATGTTGCTACTTCAGGCTGCCCCAGTCGCTTGATGAAATGTATCAATGCAAACGGTTTTATTATTTCCTTTTGCAAAACAACTTCCATGCACTTTTGCCGCCAACGTTGTATACACCCCGATTCCCTAGATCTGTCTCAGTGATGTTATTCTTTCCGTGGTCCATGATGCAAAGGTTTTGGCGCTTATTTTTTAAAGTAAGCTGACTTTCATTCCTCACATCAAGCAGCTATTGTAAGTGGTGGCACTCTCCAACTTGTTTATGTTTTTAACTTTTTGCAGGTCGGTGGCTTTTTAAATTTCATTTAATTTTTATCCGAATTTTGGATATCGTTTCAATTTAATTCTATTTCTTTTTAAAATAAGTTTACTTTTACGTCTTCTTACCGGTTTTTTGGTGCAGGTAGCCTAGTTGCTTAGCACCAATAAACGCCAACCAATCAACCACCTTCTTTCTTCTGCTTCTTTTTATTACTTGATAACCCAAAAACCAAAACATAATGCCAAACAACTTCACTGAAGTTACATAGTTTCTAAAGGAGTATTTTATTTTATAAGTATTATTAACTAGCGCAACTTTTAAGAAATCATAATTCTAGTGTATATTATGTAAGGATGATACAAATGCCATCCGTACTATCTTGTTTGAATTGTTTATGAAAGATTGACGTGGGCCATCTTTATATTTACGTCCCTTTTTGGAAAATGTTTTCTTGACTCGTGTACTTAACTTTGCAACATATATCTGACCTTATAGTTTTTCATAAGACTTATGGGATTAGTGTAGCACACACTTGTAGAGGAAAATGAAACAAACATATATACAGCTAATATTAGTAAGAGTTAAAACCTATAAAGCGTAAACAAAAAAAGATGATAAAGGTATCTCTAATTTCGAAAATATCTCTTTTTATATCATAACTCTTTAACCTACATTTAGAACACACTAAACGCACTTTGTCATGAAAACATCAAACACGACTCGTCAACACTGTATTAGAACTAAATATTCTTGACTATATATTGAAATTAAAACATATAACTTGGGTTAAGCCTATGCATTTGCAAGTTGGTGTACACAGTAGACGAAACTCCTTACACTTGCAACGTGCAGTTATGCACAATATGATACAGTTGTGTGTTATCAGTTATACACAAGACTTTAGGATCAGATGTAGATATTTGAATACAGACACAAGTGCGGTCTCTTCTAGTTTCTATCCCAGTGTCTCAGGAGGAGCAAAATTAGGTATAGAATGTGCACTTTTTAACACACTGTTTTCTGAAAATGTGCACGCTTGATGCGAAAGGACAAGACATCGCTTGTCGATGGAAGGATCTTTAGTGCATCGGATGTACCTTGTTCGCAGTGGTTGTATTTGGCATGTTGTAGTTTTTGCGGATGAACATTTCGGTTCACTTAGTAGTTTGGTCATGCAAGTCATCCTCACCTAGTAAATAGGGAAAATCATGCTTCTGCTGAAAGCCTACTTCATGATTTCTTGCTATAGCCCATCAAATAGGAGGTAGTATTACCATGATCCAAAACATGAAATACAAGTACAGTTTCCAGTAATATAGGTTACTTCACACTGATGTGAGTGGATACTTCTCTTGAACATCAGTGCCTTAAAGTAAAGATTAAAACGTGAAAAGTTTGGATTCAGCAACATCATACAAAGAATACTTCTTCAAAAGTTTAATTAAAAACAATAATATGCAAAGTCGACTTTCGTCCTGTTTTCTGGTGGCCACTTTGTTTTCCAGCTTTTCGTAGATATGATAAACAACACAAAAAAACTGAGCACCACCGAATCCTCTGGAAAAGTTGTCTGGCAGCCTTTACTCAGAAATGTCTGAACGTCCTTACAGAACAACATTTTCCAAGTTAAAGACTGGTCTTAACTTTCCAAGGATGAAGTCTTCATCAAATCAAAACAATTTACTCATTTGAGTTTAAGACAACAACAGGTAAAAAACAGTGTACGTCACTATTACAATCAAGGCTATGGTTATGAGAGAGAACCCTTCCATTCAAAATGTTACTGCAGTGAAATTAAAAATATCTCCAGGCAGTGTTAACAAGATAACAAACAAGTTACTAAAGCTGACGAATACTCACAAGCTTCTTGTTGTACGTTGAAATAAACAACTTTTGCTATGAGAAAAATATCACAATGAATCAGTGAGAGAGAGAGAGAGACAATCCCATAGGATCATGTAGCTGTCAAAAACCTACGATGCAGTTTTAGTGGAGTATTGTGCCTTTAATCTGCTTAAACATTGTTTTGGTAGCTGACATGCACGTACAATAGAGGAGCTGTAGAACAGTTGCTATGTCATATAGTTTACAATGAATCTCGCTCCTGTTCTCTAAAGCTTGTTAAATCGAAAGGTTGTGTCGAGAATGCGCATAAGCCACTACAAAGACATTGTAACTTCAATCCGAAAATTTCAAACATGTTTCCCAGCCATGTTCTAAATACTCTATGATCTAAATACTCTATGATAAAACGTATTTCTTTTGCACAGTTATTTGTTGATAAAGAAAAATTCTACTTAAAAACAAATACACTGAACTTTTTACGTAATACTCTCTTCACCCACCTTCCGATTGGAACCGTTCAGTTTGAAAACACAAGTTACTTATACTATCATTGTTTTCGTATTATCGAGTTGAAGGTTGCTTTTTTTCCGTTTGACATTTAATTTCGAGCTACGTATATTTTATTCCAAATGAATACTGTGATTAAACGCAAATTTTAATAATTTAAAACAATCAGTGATGTCGAGAAACCCACTTGTTGAGAAATTTATATGCAAAAACGGCTCGTTTGGGTTGAGAAAATATTTTACATAGAAGGTCGAAACGTTGTTCGCTCTTCTATGTAAAATATTTTCTCAACCCAAACGAGCCGTTTTTGCATATAAATTTAAAACAATGGAGAAAATATATAAACATATTTGCTTGAAAATGAAAATAACAAGAATATATAAGAATGTTAAAAATAATAAATATAACATGGAATTAACACAAGAATGTTAAAAATAATAAATATAACATGGAATTAACAAAAGAAGGTTAAAAATAATAAATATAACATGGAATTAACACAAGAATGTTAAAAATAATAAATATAACATGGAATTAACATAAGAATGTTAAAAATAATAAATATAACATGGAATTAACACAAGAATGTTAAAAATAATAAATATAACATGGAATTAACACAAGAATGTTAAAAATAATAAATATAACATGGAATTAACACAAAAATGTTAAAAATAATAAACATAACATGGAATTAACACAAAAATGTTAAAAATAATAAACATAACATGGAATTAACACAAAAATGTTAAAAATAATAAACATAACATGGAATTAACACAAACTTTGTTTGATGCGTAACTTCATTTAAAGTTACGCAAGGGCTCTATGGGCATAGCCGTTCCCAATTTACAAGTGATATAGAAGATGTAAGGTAGCTAGTCAATAGCACCCACCGCCAACTATTGTGCTACTTTCCTCTGATCAGGCAGTGGAAATATGACCAAATTTCATCTAGTGGTTAGAGTGCCGTACTATGAGGCTAGACACTCGATTTGTAAACCTAGGATAGAGGTTTCGAATCCTCGTCCCACCAAAATTGCTCGCCCTTTCAGCCGTTGGGGCGTTATAATGTAACGGTCAATCCCACTATTTGTTGCCTAAGAGTTGACGGTGGGTAGTGATGACCAGCTGCCTTCCCTCTAGTCTTACACTACTAAATTAGGGACGGCTAGCGTATATAGTCCTCGTGTAGCTTTGCGCGGAATTGAAAAACAAACAAAAACAAACTATGAAGCTTGGAGCTGATGGTATAATGTGTCCATGGTTTCAAAGGATAGAGGGCGTTTTTCCAAACAACAGGTTGCGAATCATGGATCCTACCTAACATTCATAATTTGGTTGATAACCACTAGGCCACGCCTGTACTTACAAGTTGAGAACATAAATTCAGATTTGGGGAAATTTACTACAAGGTCATATGTGACCTCTAATTCGGTGATATATTTATTGAATGTATAAAGGTGGTGATTAATTATTTGATATTTAAAAAGGGATTTCAAGAAATTCACTTATGCCATATACTTAAGTGTCTATATAAATACAGATTATTAGTATACCCTGTAAAACAGCGTAACTGTTTCTGTGCCTTAATCATGAAATTGTTTACAAAAAAGAAATTTGTCAATTTAAACCGAGGAATAGCATGTCTTCAGATCACCTGTTTTGTAACAGAAAGAAAAAAATTATTACTGGAACAGTATGAGATTTATGGTAATTTGATTTCCATGGTGGGTGCAGCAGATGTTGTCCATTGTATAACTTTGTGTTTAAACACAAACAAAAAATCTAGTTTCTTGAATATTTAATATAAGTAACTAGAAATGCAGTTTACAAAATGAAAAACATGCATTTTACATGTTTTTAGTTGTAACTTCATATTATTTTAACAACATTCATGCGGATCATCTTGTATTTAAATTGTTTTACAGAAATGTCAGTAGAAACTGTTACATGCAGTATCTCTTTGTTGCCTCTCCCCAGAGGTTCAGCATTAAGTCTGAAGGCTTATAGCTCTAAAAATCAGGTTTCGATACTGTCGATGGGCATAGAACAAGTAGATCATAATGTAGTTTTGTACTTAAGTACAAAGAAACACACATAAAGTTCTTTATTTTCACTTACTGACGTTTCATTATTACGTCGGTAACTTCTAAAATTCTGCGTCAGTATTTAGGCTTCAGAGGTTCTTTATTTTCACTTACTGGTGTTTCATTGTTACGTTGGTAACTTCTAAAGTTTTGTGTCAGTACTTATGCTTTAGAGGTTCTTTATTTTTACTTACTATAGTTTCATTGTTACGTTGGTAACTTCTAAAGTTCTGTGTCAGTACTTAAGCTTCAGAGGTTCTTTATTTTCACTTACTGGTGTTTCATTGTTACGTTGGTAACTTCTAAAGTTCTGTGTCAGTATTTATGCTTTAGAGGTTCTTTATTTTCACTTACTGGTGTTTCATTGTTACGTTGGTAACTTCTAAAGCTCTGTGTCAGTTTTTATGCTTTAGAGGTTCTTTATTTTTACTTACTAGTGTTTCATTGTTACGTTGGTAACTTGTAAAGTTCTGTGTCAGTACTTAAGCTTTAGAGGTTCTTTATTTTCACTTACTAGTGTTTCATTGTTACGTTGGTAACTTCTAAAGCTCTGTGTCAGTTTTTATGCTTTAGAGGTTCTTTATTTTTACTTACTAGTGTTTCATTGTTACGTTGGTAACTTCTAAAGTTCTGTGTCAGTACTTAAGCTTTAGAGGTTCTTTATTTTTACTTACTAGTGTTTCATTGTTACGTTGGTAACTTCTAAAGTTCTGTGTCAGTACTTAAACTTTAGAGGTTCTTTATTTTTACTTACTAGTGTTTCATTGTTACGTTGGTAACTTCTAAAGTTCTGTGTCAGTACTTATGCTTTAGAGGTTCTTTATTTTCACTTACTGGTGTTTCATTGTTACGTTGGTAACTTCTAAAGTTTTGTGTCAGTACTTATGCTTTAGAGGTTCTTTATTTTTACTTACTATAGTTTCATTGTTACGTTGGTAACTTCTAAAGTTCTGTGTCAGTACTTAAGCTTTAGAGGTTCTTTATTTTCACTTACTGGTGTTTCATTGTTACGTTGGTAACTTCTAAAGTTTTGTGTCAGTACTTAAGCTTTAGAGGTTCTTTATTTTTACTTACTGGTGTTTCATTGTTACGTTGGTAACTTCTAAAGTTCTGTGTCAGTACTTAAGCTTTAGAGGTTCTTTATTTTCACTTACTGGTGTTTCATTGTTACGTTGGTAACTTCTAAAGTTTTGTGTCAGTACTTATGCTTTAGAGGTTCTTTATTTTTACTTACTATAGTTTCATTGTTACGTTGGTAACTTCTAAAGTTCTGTGTCAGTACTTAAGCTTTAGAGGTTCTTTATTTTCACTTACTGGTGTTTCATTGTTACGTTGGTAACTTGAAGCGTTCTGTGTCAGTATTTATGCTTTAGAGGATATTTATTGGTGACTCACAGTGCAATAAATAAGTTATTAACTTTTAAAACTCGCTGGTAATAAATATTCTATTCCAGTCATTTTCTGAATTCGTACATATATTATAACGTATTAGACGTGTGTTGTTCATGTTATTACATTGTCACTCTAAGTGATACCTTCAAGACATTATTTCTCTTACGTTTACACGAAATTCAAACCTAGTTCATACAGTTATTCACAAAATGATCAAAAATAAATATACGTAAGACATATTTTATAGTAAACATATATTTTACTAATTTTAAGAGTAATCTATTTTGCAAAATTTTACAAATTTATTTAGATCTACTAATAACATTGATGTAACCAAATAATTCAGCCTCGAGCAGTAAAGTTTGAACAATGCGAGTGTATATTTATACATTTAGTAACTTTAATTAAGATTAATTTTCGGTATTTAGTGATGACGTGAGTATGATGTCAAAGACAGAAATAATACAAAACTAATTTTTATTATCTTTCATTGAATATGACTCAAGAATAATACTTTTTAAATATTCTTACTATGTATGGAAATAGATATCTCTTGATGTTGAATGAGAAACGTTTGTTCAGTGTTAACACTGTCATTTAAATGCATATAATGCTCCTGAAATGATAAAATATTTAGAAATAAACATATAAAAGGGTGAAAATAAATATTATATATAATATGTTTATCACACGTAGCACGAGAAAATGTTCTGGTATGACTTACCTTAGTTTGTAACCCGGATGGTATAGAACTGTGTAAACAGCAGGTTAGCAGCAGTTAGAATGGTTACATTGAGTTCTGCTCTTAGGTTTATACCGTATTGGATTGTAGGGGGCGCATGTGCTGCACTTAAAAGCAGAGTTCAATTGAATGATTAAAAAGCTCCTACATCCGTCTTGCATCAATGTATTTAGATAAAACAGGGATACACTTACGTTTGCTAAGCTATGATCGTGACAAACTTACGGGTAATTCACTTTAAATTACCTAGAACCAAGAGTATTTGAATATACGTGCATATATAACTAAATAATTCGCAAGTTGTATTTATTCAGTTCTGTCCGTGCAGTTTGTCCTTCAACTTGCAACAATCTATTTTAAGAAAATTCCATAACTACTTTCTTAGGTAAAAAAGAAAACTTTTAATTTACTGTGATAGTTACTCTAGTTATACCAATCACGATGCCAAAATAACCGAAACAATTAATATATATATATATATACATATAACATGTTAATTATGTGTCATAGATCAGTCGCTAGTAAAGAATGTCATACCAAATACCTTTACCGTGTGTCACTAATGGTTTGTTCATTAGAACATAGTTATATAAAACTTAATGATTATAAGGTTTTACTGTTCGATTATTAGAGTATGTAATATCACAGAAAACCGTAGTCACAATATGTCATTGATCGGTTATTGTAGTGACCTTTAAGAGCACAATGTCACACAAAACTTTAATCATAATGTGTCACTGATCGGTTATTAGAGTTGAATGTTGTACATAAAACTTTCATAATATGTGAGTGATCAACTTGACATCTAGCTTAGTACAACAAAGTTTAATTCAAAGAGTGTCACCAGTTATGAGAGTAAAGCATAATAAAAACCTATTTTTTTAAATTGAATACCTACAGGAAATAATACCTGTTACATCAACTTTTCCCTGTCTTTGTAATTTTAATTTTAATTTTAAAACATTCTCGATTATCTTATTAAACTAAATACTACAATGAAAGTATTATTTTAGTAAGACTAACCTATGATTGAATTACCACACTGTTGGTTTTGATTTAGTAGGACAAACTGGGATCCAAGTACTATAACATTAATATTTTGTGAATAACATCGAACTCTACGGCAACATTATGCTGAGTGTGATTTTTGTTTGCTTTTTGAATTTGGCGCACAGCTACTCAAGTGCTATCTGGGTTAGCCGTCCCTAATTTATCAGTGTAAGACCAGAGGGAAGGCAGCTAGTCATCACTACCCACCGCCAACTCTTGGGCTACTCTTTTACCAACGAATAGTCGAATTGACCGTCACCTTATAATGCCCACCTGGGTGAGAGGGTAAACATGTTTAGTGTGACGAAGATTCGAATCCGCGACCCTCGGATTACGAGTCGAAGGCCTTAACCACGTGGACACGCCGGGTCCGCGTTTCCAGAAAGAAAAAAAGTTATTGCTTCAAGTGAGGGACTTTCGTTGAGTTCCTATGAAAAATCATTTACTTTGCATTTCACTCCTACTACTTTCAGCTTACACATAAAAGTGTGAACTGTGGTACGCAATTCATTCTTAATAAAGTATACAAGATATAACACTTTTCAAATCATTGTATTTTTTCGATTTATAACGTGAGTAAACCAATGATAAAAGCTAGACGAGCTATGAGTCCAAAGATTAACATATATTTAAAAAACTTAAACTTATTTTCTGTTCCCTTATTTTGAGCTGAAAACTTGATCGTGCCCCAGTGTGTCAGACTATGAATCAAAGACAACACAGTTCGCATCCAGTTAACCCAAAATTGCACTTTGCATTTTGAAGCTATGGATATGTTATGAGCGGGACGGTTTAACTCCAGTTATCTCAAAAGTTGACGATAGTTGCTTTAGAAAGTTGCCTTTCCTCCACTCTGTAAACTCAAACATAGGGACGGTTAGTGCAAATAGACTGTGCGTAAATATCTGATTTTTTTTTTTTTTTGGAATTTCGCACAAAGCTACTCGAGGGCTATCTGTGCTAGCCGTCCCTAATTTTGCAGTGTAAGACTAGAGGGAAGGCAGCTAGTCATCACCACCCACCGCCAACTCTTGGGCTACTCTTTTACCAACGAATAGTGGGATTGACCGTAACATTATACGCTCCCACGGCTGGGAGGGCGAGCATGTTTAGCGCGACGCGGGCGCGGACCAGCGACCCTCGGATTACGAGTCGCACGCCTTACGCGCTTGGCCATGCCAGGCCGTAAATATCTGAAACAAACAAACTAATCTTTACGCTAATATGTAGCTTGAAAACAGCTCCAAGATAGAACATAAAAGTAAATTAACAGAAGTTAAAGGTAGATCAAACAACCAAATAAGTCTTGTTTTCATTCAGTTCAAATCACTTTATATAACGGTCCTGATTTTCTTTGTATTTTTGGTATATTTTCGCATACTTAAGATAAAATCTGTATCATTACATAACATTATACTATGAATTCTATGATTATTCAGCAGCCTCAGTCACTGCGTAAGAGATGCACATGCTGTTGTCACTACGTAACTTTTGAATCCACTGTGTTTGTATTTATTGTTATCAATACATGGTGTTTCTATTAACTATTGTCACTAAAAAGTGTGTATGTATTTGCTACTCTCACCACATAATGTCAGTATTCATTGTTATCACTATGTCTGTATTTATTGTTATCAATACATGGTGTTTCTATTAACTATTGTCACTACGAAGTGTGTATTTATTTGCTACTGTCACCACATAATGTCAGTATTCATTGTTATCACTATGTCTGTATTTATTGTTATCAATACATGGTGTTTCTATTAACTATTGTCACTACGAAGTGTGTATTTATTTGCTACTGTCACCACATAATGTCAGTGTTCATTGTTATCACTATGTCTGTATTTATTGTTATCAATACATAGTGTTTCTATTAACTATTGTCACTACGAAGTGTGTATTTATTTGCTACTGTCACCACATAATGTCAGTATTCATTGTTATCACTATGTTTGTATTTATTGTTATCAATACATGGTGTTTCTATTAACTATTGTCACTACGAAGTGTGTATGTATTTGCTACTGTCACCACATAATGTCAGTATTCATTGTTATCATTATGTCTGTATTTATTGTTATCAATACATGGTGGTTCTATTAACTATTGTCACTACGAAGTGTGTATTTATTTGCTACTGTCACCACATAATGTCAGTATTCATTGTTATCACTATGTCTGTATTTATTGTTATCAATACATGGTGTTTCTATTTACTATTGTCACTACGAAGTGTGTATTTATTTGCTACTGTCACCACATAATGTTAGTATTCATTGTTATCACTATGTCTGTATTTATTGTTATCAATACATGGTGTTTCTATTTACTATTGTCACTACGAAGTGTGTATTTATTTGCTACTGTCACCACATAATGTCAGTATTCATTGTTATCATTATGTCTGTATTTATTGTTATCAATACATGGTGGTTCTATTAACTATTGTCACTACGAAGTGTGTATTTATTTGCTACTGTCACCACATAATGTCAGTATTCATTGTTATCACTATGTCTGTATTTATTGTTATCAATACATGGTGGTTCTATTAACTATTGTCACTACGAAGTGTGTATTTATTTGCTACTGTCACCACATAATGTCAGTATTCATTGTTATCACTATGTTTGTATTTATTGTTATCAATACATGGTGTTTCTATTAACTATTGTCACTACGAAGTGTGTATGTATTTGCTACTGTCACCACATAATGTCAGTATTCATTGTTATCACTATGTCTGTATTTATTGTTATCAATACATGGTGTTTCTATTAACTATTGTCACTACGAAGTGTGTATTTATTTGCTACTGTCACCACATAATGTCAGTATTCATTGTTATCACTATGTCTGTATTTATTGTTATCAATACATGGTGTTTCTATTAACTATTGTCACTACGAAGTGTGTATTTATTTGCTACTCTCACCACATAATGTCAGTATTCATTGTTATCACTATGTCTGTATTTATTGTTATCAATACATGGTGTTTCTATTAACTATTGTCACTACGAAGTGTGTATTTATTTGCTACTGTCACCACATAATGTCAGTATTCATTGTTATCACTATGTCTGTATTTATTGTTATCAATACATAGTGTTTCTATTAACTATTGTCACTACGAAGTGTGTATGTATTTGCTACTGTCACCACATAATGTCAGTATTCATTGTTATCACTATGTCTGTATTTATTGTTAATATTTTGTAATATTTATTTTATTTCCAAAGCATCCATATCATGTTGTCACCCGATATTATGTCCTTTTCATCATGCTATGTTTGTTTCGTCTACTGTTGTTGCTTTTCTGGTTGTTGTATTTTTACTGACAGTGTACAGTGTCTGTACTCATTGGAATCAAAATAAAACATTTATATTCTGATAATTAAGCACATCGTATTTAGTTATCACTATTTCTACATTGTATTGAATGTTTTCTCTGCGATTATATAGATTTGTAAAGAAAAGAATAAGAAAAACGAATATCAGTCGTTTTTTGTTTTGTTTTTTACAAAGTTTTACAGCAATACGTGAGAAATTAGGAACTGAGTCCAGAAAACAGCAAAAATAATTCTTACAAAAAAGAAATAAAATCTTGGAGATAAGTAATATTTTATAAGAAAAAGAACATATTGAAGATCACTCGCGTTTATATACACACACACACACACATTGTGCTTTGTTGATTCTTACACTCAAGAATCTTCTACAATTTTAGTGAATAAGCGGGAATTCCGCAACACAAATTTGACAGTATAAGTTACACGCATTTCTTAATATAAATTTAACATACACATTTGTCGATATTAAGATAAATATATAATAATAAATCCGTCACAAGTCTCAGCAATTCCGTTATTCGATCAAGACGACGATTTACTTTCCATGTTTTTTTTTCAATAAAGCTAACTCGATGAATTAAAAAAAACTAAGAACGGGGCGAAGAGAAATCTAACGATCTTTGAGCATCCCTAATCAAGCGATTTAGTTTAAATTTTAGATTTAAACAAAATGGGATAAACATTAGTAAGCGGGTATTGCTGACTGGCGATCTTCTCTTTGGATAATTGTTCAGGATTGGGAGATGCTATATCTTCACATAAGAAGGGTTATTTATACCACATTAGGTGCTGTTCAGGTTAAAAATATCCATAACAATATTTAATAATTGAAATGTGACTGCATTTTACAAAATACCAGTTCACTGAAGCACATCCAAAATAGATCCCCGTGTAAAGAGTAGCCCCCCCCGCTGGTACAGCAATAAGTCTACTGATTCATAATGCCAAAATCAAGGGTTCGATTCCCCTCGGTGGGCTCAGCAGATAGCTCAGTGTGGCTTTGCTATAAAATACGCACGTACACACAAATGTAAAGACAAGATATCAGTTATATATTATTGGATACAGTAACATGAGTACGCGTGTGACTTATCATTGTGGTTTCTGTGTTGTTATTCAGTCACAGTTGAAAGGTTAATATAATAAAATAATACACATATATATATATATATATAATGTGTAACGTCATAATATTTAAGCAATTTGACTAAAAACAAAGTAAAAAGGAGACGTCGAAACAATGGTTATCTATATAACTTGCATTCATTATCATACAGAAATAAACTTTTGTTACGACTTTAATAATGAAGGTTTTTATTTGATCCAGCTTTATGTAAAACTATTATATCTACCGTTAAATTCCTCGTTGAAAAATGAACAGAACATTCATATTTACCACGAACTTAGTGTTTTGTTATAGCAAAGCCGCATCGGGCTACCACCTACTGTGTCCACCGAGGGAGAAAGCTTTGTTTGTTTGTTTTTGAAATTCGCACAAAGCCACTCGAGGACTATCTGTGCTAGCCGTCCCTAATTTAGCAGTGTAAAACTAGAGGGAAAGCAGCTAGTTATCACCACCCACCGCCAACACTTGGGCCACTCTTTTACCAACGAATAGTGGGATTGACCGTCACATTATAACACCCCCACGGCTGAAAGGGCGAGCATATTTGGTGCGACGGAGATGCGAACCCGCGACCCTCAGATTACGAGTCGCACGCCTTAACACGCTTGGCCATGTCGGGCCTGGGGGAAAGCATTTAGTGTGTATTGCTTTTGTAGTCATATATATTATTCACTTCTCATTGTTTTTGTAGTCTTTAAAAGAAAATGGTTTGATTTGTTTTGAATTACGCGCAAAGCTACACGAGGTTTATCTTTGCCAGCCATCCCCAATTTAGCAGTGTAAAACTAGAGGGAAGGCAGCTAGTCATCACCACCAACCGCTAACTTTTGGGCTACTCTTTTACCAATGAATAGTGGGATTGACCGTCACATTATAACGCCCAACTGGTACTTGTGAAGTTTAATTCTCATATTTGTTATTGTATAAGTACTTAATGACATTTCATATTGTGGTCTAGTAGTGACAATAAATATTGTATTTCTTCTTATCTACTGGGTTATTGTATTGGCGGCGACAGTGATTTATGTAGCTTGTTCAACATTGTATTATTCGCATGTAGTGCCGTTTTGCGCGGATTATCACAGTGTAAGCGACCAGTGTCTGTCACTATAGCTTTATAGTCCTCGTGTAATTTTGCGCGAAGTTCAAAGAAACAATCAAAATGTTTGATTGCGCTTAGAACACGGAGGTAGATGTTTCATATTCTTAGATTCAAACATGAGATTTTTAGAATAAAATCCATAAAGAATGTAAAATCATTGTTGTGGTGGTAAAAATAAATGTATCGTAAATATTTATGTTAATTAGTTGTTTATTTTATTTACGTAATAAAATGTTTTTTTACATTGTTTTCCAAAATATTAACTCGCGAAATATATTTTCGTTTCCTTAGTACTGAAAATATATTCTCAGAACTGGGAGTTTTAACACTTTGAATTTTAAAACATAATTCCCAAGAGATATGTGGATCTTGTAGGAATGAATAAAACTGTGAGTTTAGAGTACAACTCTGTACAATATGTGAGGATGCTCTGATGTATTATATCTAAACACTTTTACTTTTTAAAATATACATCGATAATTTATTTGTTTGTTTTAAATTTTGTGTAAAGCCATACAAGGGTCTTCCACTCGTACAGAAGTAAGTCTACGGATTTACAACGCTAAAATCAGGGGTTCAATTCCCTCCCAATGAGGCCAGCAGATAGCCTGATGTAGCTTTGCTATTAGAAAAACACTAACACCCATACACGCTAGACAGCGGCTATCTGCACTAGCCATCCTTAATTTAGCAGTAAAAGCTTAGACGGAAGACACCTGGTAGAACACTGATAAATGCAATAAATAATGTGACATTACAGTATTGTGTGGATATAACGGTGAAAAGAAATATTAAATGTTGATAATAATATTAAAGAGTACAAGCATACTAGACAGTAATTACAGATATTAAAAATTATAAAAGTATTTCGATATAGTATTAGGTTGTCCAGAAATAAACATTGGAATTCTCACGATGACATTTAGAAACTGAATATTGAGTAACTTATCGTTGATTGGTTGGTTTAACCCAACGTTTGTTGCTTACAAGGTGTCTTAATTGTCTGCTGTTTTAGTTCTACTCAAAGTAATTTTTGCAACCCCCAAGGCAGCATGGATAAAAAGGACTTTCGTCTGATTTTTCTCTACGACTTCAAACTTGGACGAAAAGCTACCGAAACTACATGGAATATCAACCAGGCATTCGGTCATGGATCTGTTACTGAACGTGTAGTTCAGCGTTGGTTCCAAAGATTTTGACATGGAGATGAAAGTCTTGAAGACCATGAAGGTCGTGGAAGGGAGCCATTCTTAGTTGAAAACACAATAAGGGAAGCAATTGAGACAAACCCTCGCACAACAGTACACGAGCTTGCAGAAAAGCAAATCAAGCATTGTCAACCACCTGAGTGCGATTGGAAAGACGAAAAAGTTGGATAAGTGGGTTACGCATGAGTTGACTGAAGATCAACAAAATCGGCGTTATGAGACCCGTCAAGGTTGATGCTCCAAAAATTGAATGAATTGGGAATCGAGGTTCTGCCTCATTTACCTTATCCCCAAGACCTTCCCCAACAGATTTTCATTAATTTTGCAAGCGCTTTGACGACTTTTTGAACAATAAACACTTTCAAAACCAGACATTCTGCAGAAGAAGCTTTCAGGGAGTTCACTGACCACAGAAACTCTGATTTCTACAGCAAATGCATAAACAGCATCGTTACACGTTGGGAAAAGTGTGTTGAAGCAAATGGTGCTTGTTTTGATTAATGCATGTTTTACAACACTGGTTTATACTTTTTCGAACTTCGCAGTTCAAAAATGACATTTATTTCTGGACAACCTAATAATATCGATTGCTAACTTATTACGTTGCTTTCTTAGTTATTTCATAAAATAACGAGAGGAAGTAAAATTATAAAAAAGATGTTCTGTACGTATACATATGGAAGCTTGGATCATTGTTAAACTACAACCTAACTGAATATGATATATCTCTCCACCGTTTATCGTGAACGTAAGAAATTACTGTGATAAAGGCAAAAGGCCAGTAATCAATTATTTCTATGAATATCAATAAATATGAATAAATGCAATATGCAGAGACATATTGTTTTTTTTGTAGTGTTTCTACCTCTTCGTCCAAATGCCTTTACAATCGACATCCACTCCTTCGTTTCTCGTCAAAATGACTTCAAACTTACGGCTAAATCTTTTTTATATTTTTATATAATTGTTTTTTTAAAGAATTTTGTAGAGACTGAAGTGAAATGATCCGAATTTGTTTAATTTTATCTCCTGTACGTTTATATTAATAGTGATCGAGGAGAAAATTGGCACAAACATAAATTTTCACTCACATAAAAAAGTTCAATACTTGTATTTAGAGCTTTGTTACGGAGGTAAAATTCACCAAAAGCATAATTTCATGATTTTTTGTCGATTACTTGGCCATATTTTGGCCAGTTTACATGTGATTTGGTACAAAGGTATTTTTCAACAGATTCCACACATTTAAAAACAAAAATGGTGGGCTTACACATTTGTACTAATTACAGAGATTCAAATTCCCACGACAAGTATAATTTTATGGGTTTGTAACAATTACTTCGCCCTATTTTGGCCTATTTGTATGATATTGGGTATAAAGATATTTTTTTCTATGAATACTAAACAAAAATATTGACAATTTTGGAAATTTTGTTTTTGTCTCAATTTTTCAGGAGGAAGCACAATTTCGGATTTGGTAGAAGGAGAGGTTCTTTCAGGTCGCAAGTTGTGATATACACAGTTTTCGGTAGAAGGAGAGGTTCTTTCAGGTCGCAAGTTGTGATATACACAGTTTTCGGTAGAAGGAGAGGTTCTTTCAGGTCGCAAGTTGTGATATACACAGTTTTCGGTAGAAGGAGAGGTTCTTTCAGGTCGCAAGTTGTGATATACACAGTTTTCGGTAGAAGGAGAGGTTCTTTCAGGTCGCAAGTTGTGATATACACAGTTTTCGGTAGAAGGAGAGGTTCTTTCAGGTCGCAAGTTGTGATATACACAGTTTTCGGTAGAAGGAGAGGTTCTTTCAGGTCGCAAGTTGTGATATACACAGTTTTCATTTTTTCCTCTTTTTAAATTTTTCTGCTGTTAAAACTAATTATTTTGGGATTGAGTGACAGAGACATGTTGCATTCATTCGCGAATGTTTGCCTTTTTAACATAAGAACGTTTTGTGCATGTTAATATAATAAGATGTTTTTAAAGTTGTAATATGCTAAGCGTGGGCAGGTGGTTAAGCCACTCGACTCGTAATCTGAGGGTCGCGAGCTTTCCCTTGATGCAGTCAATCTGCGCAAGCGTGAAGAGTACTAGGCTTAATACCTGACAATCTTAACACTGTTAAACATCAAGGTATTTTATGATTTACACTTTAAACCACATGGAATTTTCTATGTCAAGCTTAATGTCCAATAAAAGACAAAATAAGAACAGGTAATGTTTTGATGCTTGATTTTAAAACAGCATGAAGTTAAAGTTAATAACAGTCTTATTATGACATGTTAAAGAAAAGAAAAATAAATATTCTTTTATGATGAAAAACCCACTTGAAGTAAAAATGTATCTGAGGGCGGCTGGTATTAATCTGAAGATAACTTAAGAAGGTCGAAACGCTGTTCTCTACTTTGTTTTAATAAAAGTTCTAATACCCATACTAACCGTCTTGAGAATACAAAAATAAATAGTATTAAATCGAGTGTTTTGTACTGTATTTAAAAGACTCGAAGATGTTATTTATTATCAAGCACGAAACAATACAAAAGGTTATCTCTGCTCTGCCTACCACAGGTACCGAAACCCGCTTTCTAGCACTATAAGTCCACAGACTGTGCTACTAGAAGGTAAAAAAGATTCTCCCATAACAAAGTAACTAAAACTTAATTGACTTTCTATGGAATAGAAGGTTATCGTTATGGTATGAACCTGTCCGGCTAAGTAACGGATTTGCTTCTTTAAAACCAATAACAAATTCGTATAGTCAGCCATTAGCCGGGAATTAGCAACGAGTTACATTCCGTTGAAAGCACTTGCTCTTTGTGCTTCTAACAAGCAGACGTCCCGAAGTTTTTATTTTTCCAAAGCATTAAAGGTGCTCTTCTGAAACTGAAACGAAAGACAGCTGGTGACAGGCGCATCGCTTCTTTGGATATAAACCAATATATTCAACTTAGTAAAGGCACGAAACTGTACTGGATTGATTTGGATAGAAGGTATTGAATAAGAAAGTACATATGCGGTAAAAGGTGCAGCTGATGTACATTGTTACCACACAAAAGTAAAACTAAGATGTCATTGGTTTGAACGTGACACTTAATGGTTTTAAAATCCCTTTCGATTCATTGATTGAAAGTAAGTAAAGCGTGTCACTCAATATTTAACTACTCAGCTCGTTTCGATTGATCTGGTAGTTCTATATAAGCATTCGACTTCAGTATAAACCAGCCTCCAGGAGCTCAACGTTAATTCTGTGGACTTACAACCTAAACAAGCTTCAATACTCGTGATCGGCATAGCACAAATAACCAACTATGTAATTTTACGCTTAACTACGAAAGAACAAACAATATAAACTATTACATATTAGAACCGCCACAGAATAGTCTTAACATAAACTCTTATAAATACTAAATATAAAAACTTGAGAAATAGCGATCTCGAAAACTTAAATTTATTATCAAGTTGCAAAAACAAAAACAAATTGTCTAATAGCTAGTGAAACTTACAAATGTTGAAACTGTTAAAATATAGAAAAAAAAAAACAGAATAGTTAATTAACATTGTATTATATCATTTTATTTGTAAATATGATAGTAAAGAGTATATAAAGATCCATTTTAACTTATTACGAGTTTGGTATCAAGCCCTTTCAAACGTAAATTACAAAACATAAAAACAAAACTCGTATATAAAATATTAGTACAATAAAAACGAAATACAAATAGTCAGTTAATTCTATGAGCCACTCCCTATGGTTCAGGGTAAGTTTAACAGCTTACAATGCTAAAATATGAGCCAGGTTCCTGCTGTGAACACAAACACACATATATACAAATATTGCAGCTTAAGTATCTTGTCTTTAATTTTTATAAGCAGTGTTATTATATTTTCTTATAAAAATACCTTAGGTTTGTCAACCACGTGACGCTTTAAAAATAGGTTTTGCCTTTTGTTTTTAGAATTTCGCGCAAAGCTATAAGAGAACTATCTGCGCTAGCTGTCCATAATTTAGCAGTGTAAGACTAGAGGGAAGGTAGTTAGTCATCACCACCCACCGCCAACTTGGGCCATTCTTTTACCAACGAAGAGATTCAACGTCACTTTATAACTCCCTCACAACTGAAAGGATGATCATGTTTGGCGTGACGGGGATTCGAACTCGTGACCCTCAGATTACGAGTCGAGTCCCTCAACTACCTGGCCATGTTAAAAAATTGGTTGACATAGGTATATAAACTTCTTCCATCACAATAGTTAATATTAATTAACTACCATACGTAATTTTGGACAAATGATTATTTGGTTAAAACAGTATGGTTAAAGAACTTGAAAAGTTATGGTACAAATACATAAATTATCCTAGTTAATTAACGTTGTAGTTCAACAACGACTTTTCATGTCATCAGTTATCTATCGTACCTTGTTATTAGCAAAGAAAACAGTTTAATTGTCTGAATAATTTTCACCAGTGTGATTGTGATTCAGTTCCTATTGGAAATAACATAGGAAACTGTTTTGATTTCAGTTAAATATGATATTTGATATTTTCTCAACAGATTCATATTTGAAACTATAATGTTTATACTTTTTAATATTTGAAACTTTAAAACTATGTGAATAGTAATTCTACCCGTCCCACGCTAGTACAGCGGTAAGTCTAGGGATTTACAACGCTAGAATCAGGGGTTCTATTCCTCTCGGTGGGCTCTGCAGATAGCCTGGTGTGGCTTTGCTGTACGAAACAAAACACGTAGTAATTCCACCCCAAACACAAACTGTCTGTAATGAAAGTGAATGTTTCTCATACGTTTGATACTATCACAGTTTTATATTGAAAGCCACGACTAAAGTTGACAAATAGAACCAATTCTCTCGTAAAGTGATACTGTTTTAATTACATGCTGAATGAGAAATGTACATTTATTTGCGTGTCGTGTGTAATTTTAAAATAAATGAAGATATATGATACGAAGACGTCATATTGATTAAAACAATTTAGATTAAACATAAAATGAGTTCTGATGTATTTGGTTAGAGAAAGGAGGAGTCTTCGTTTCTAGGCCTTTGACTTTATTAAGTTTCATTAATCTTGCATTCAGTGATTCCGTTTAGTCGTTATTACAACCAATGTAATGTAGAACACAAACTCTTTTATATATATTGCATTAATACATAGATATCTTTAATAATGTAACTGTTACGTTGACTCAACCTTCTATCATAGCAACGCCTGATGATTTTAGGGAAAATAATTTTGCAAACGTTCACGATCTAATCTAAAGTTCAAATCTTAATCAAGTCTTCAAAGGAAGGAAAACTATTCGTGAAATGTAGACTTGAACTATGCCTAATTAATCATGTGCTAGGTAAATTAGTTTTATGTACTAACAATATATTAACATATCTTTTTGTGTTAAACCGAAAAATGTTGTTGGTTTTCTAATTCAACACATCACTAAGAAGAAAGATTACACTACGCCTAGAACAAAATCATGCAATTTACAAAGATTTACACTACGTATGTTTGTATTTCAAGAGCTAAAAAGTGAAAGAGACGTAACTTTTCATGCGTATGTATCTTTTTTACAGAGTCAAGTTAAATGACGGAGAATTTAAACTTATAAAGATTGGATGGATTTTTTTTCTGATTTTAACATTCAATACTGTGATACAAAAATAGGTTAAAAATTAAGTTCAACCGACATCTATTAGAAATAGCTGGATCTATGATCTTTGTCAATACCGTTAAAGGGTACAGTGAAATATGACATGTAGTCAAATCGTGGAGAAGAGATTAATTCGTTATTATTAGTTAGTTAGTTAGGGCTATCTACGCTAGCCGTCCGTAATTTAGCAGTGTAAGACTAGAGGGAAGGCAGCTAGTCATCACATCTACCGCCAACTCTTGGGCTACTTTTTTTACGAACGAACAGTGGGATTGACCGTACCTTTATAACGCCCCCACGGCTGAAAGGGCGAGCATGTTTTGTGCGACCGGGATTCGAACCCGCAACCCTCGGATTACGAGTCGAACGCCTTAACACACCTGGCCGTGCCGGGCCTGACGGGATTAATGATACAACTTAGAATAATTATTTATATTTCATTGCAAATACCAATACTAATAATCGAAATAATAATAAGAAAATCAAGTTATTGTCCATATTATAATTTTTTGTTGGTTTTATTTTAAATACAAAGGAAAAGTCAATGAAGAAAGAAGAGCATCAAATCCCTTGTTTTTCTACAATAATGTTAAGTTTTAGGGCCCGGCATGGCCAGGTGGTTAAGGCACTCGACTCGTAATCTGAGGATCGCGGGTTCGAATCTTTGTCGCATCAAATATGCTTGCCGTTTCAGCTGTGGGGGCTTATAATGTGATGGTCAGTCCCACTATTCGTTGGTAAAAGAGTAACTCAAGAGTTGGTGGTGGGTGGTGATGACTAGCTGCCTTCCTTCTAGTCTCACACTGCTAAATTAGGGACGGCTAGCGTAGATAGCCTTCGTGTAGCTTTGCGCGATACTCAAAAATCAAACAAAAACAAACCTCTTACACTAGAGGAGTAATAAAACGTAATTAAACGTTATTGGTCTGCTTTAATCATGAAAGTCTTAGGCTGGAGATTTTTCAATGGAAACTACACTGCATGACTATTGTCCAAATGTATAGTTGTCAGTTATATCACGTCTGGATTGTTAACTGTTAAAACATAGCAATACTTCAGAATCGTTTTAATATTACATATTTGACATTCTGTTCACTGTCAGTTTATAAAATAAACAAACAAGAAACAGAGGTTAGAAGATTACGACTAGTATTTAGTGGATCTGTTTTTTGCATTATTTAAGGAAAAACTCAGCATATATACAAGATAGGAAATTTGGATCTAGCGGATTTCTCCCCACTGTTTGAAAAGAATTTAACTGGGCGAATATGTCCCTAGAAATTATTCGTTTAGGATAGTTTCGTAGGAATTATCAAGATTAGATCATGCGCTCTAGATGGGCGTGGCCACGAATGATCTAGTGTTTGTTCTTTAAAGTCGTTGCTTTATGACTCAGATTAAACGAGATGAATTCTTATGTTACATGAAAATACTGCTTCGTCTGGTAAGCTGGTCATTAGTTTTATTGGTAGAATGGCCCTAATTTCGCATGTTGTTTTGGAAGGGATCGTCCAGTTGATAAAATTCCATGACGATAACAGAAATAGCACCAAACTTTGGTGTGGCTTGCAGATGGCTTGAAGAAAGTTCTTAGGAGGACAGTTGCTAAACACCAAGTCGCCACGCACCGAGAATTGTGCAAATCTGGAATCGTTGGAACAATTCCAGAATTCCAGAAGTCAAACGGGTGCGATAATATCTGTAATATTGACTCCTGTTGACGTACCATATTGCCTGAAGTGATTTAAAGTGGTATACGTTTGTTTCATGTGTCTTTATAACCTGTGTCTTCTGATGGGGCATACTTACTCGCATACTGCAACAGTACCTGATGTCACACATGTGGTTTTCTTCACACTTCTCTTCAAAGCAAGAAGAGCTCGTTCTGTTTCTCCATGACAAGAAACCCATTTGAAGTAAAACTGTATCTCAGAACGGCTGGTATGGGTGTTAACACTTTTACTAAGAAGATAGAAATGTTGTTCTCTGCTTTATTAGTGTGTTAAAACTCATACTAACTGTTCTGAGATACAGCTTATTCTGTTTACTTTTTGGTACCCGGGTCATGCACGAACTGTTATTTTACAACGTGACTTGGACTCTGATATCGTCCCATTCACTGTGAGAGACGATATTGCAAGTGACGTGGCATTTTTTCGTTCAATTTGACCGATATCTTTATGTCTTTATGACTAATTTACAGAATCCTTCCGTTGTTGTCATAGTGGTTGTATTTTGTGGTCTTTTCCGAGTTTTGTCGGGATTACTGGTGTACCACATCATGGATATGGTCATTTGTATTCTCGGGCGTGTCCATTTACTTCTTGATGTATACAGACATGCAAAACTCTGGTCATCTCACAGTTCTTGAATTGATTTATGGATATGTGTAACAAGTATCATTACTGAAAGATTAGTTTTACCTGTTACTTAATGGTCTGTTTATAATATACCATTGTAAATTTTAATTGTTTACTGTTTTATTAAAGAGGAGTTACTCTCCCACATCAAGTAGCAATGGGGAATTTTAAACGTGAAACGATTTGGACTTAGCACTCATGACTGGCTTTACCTTTTAATGCTAGTCTCACTTAGGAATTAGACTTTAAAACTGATAAACAGTGTATCTTCATTGATTTTAGGGTTCTTCTGCAGATACCCCTATGGTTAGAATATACATTACTAATCACACCCTCAAAGAAACCGGTTTCTTCTGCAGACACCTCTGTGATTAGGATATATTTTATCAGTCACACTCTCAAATAAACCGTTTTCTTCTGCAGATACCCCTATGATTAGGATATATTTTACCAATCACACCTTAAAGTAAACCGGTTTCTTCTGCAGACACCTCTATGATTAGGTTATATTTTACCGGTCGCACCATAAAGTAAACCAGTTACTTCTGCAGATACCCTTGTTAAAGAATACACTTTATCCATCACATTATATCCATCAGATATTATTTTTCTCAATTCGTGTTTCAATTGAAATATGTTTTAAATACACTTGTTATAGTTCCGTGATGGGTCAGTGGTGGTTAAAATACACTTGTTATAGTCCCGTGATGGGTCAGTGGTGGTTAAAATACACTTGTTATAGTCCCGTGATGGGTCAGTGGTAGTTAAAAGCTCAAATATTAAACAGAATACTTCTTTCTGCCCAATACATGACCTCTATCATTCATGTCAGTTTGATGCCGGGTATTTTTTTGCATGAGAACAGAATCTTGTATAATTACACCTATTCAACAGCAGAGAACAGTTCGTCAGTGTTCTCGGTCTCGAGCTTTAAGGGGGGATGTTTGACCTTTTCCTCTTTATCTATGGATGTTTGTTAGTGTTCACAATATTTTGCATCTGTTAGGGTTACATTTACACAAGAGCAGGCGCATGTTCGTGAACAATACATTGTTAACATTAGTACGTTATTAACACTTCACTTAAGGTCCGAGCGACACTCCTACACACTTGCTAACTTAATAGCTCATTTGTTAATCACGAATCTTTCACTAGATCACGCTACTACGAGTGTATTTACATAATACCTTTTATTAACTTGATAATATTTTATTCTAATGATATATTGTAAACTCCAGCTTCAGGTGGCTTATTTATTATACTTAATGTATCTATTTAATAGATAGAGATGCCAAGGTACTATACTATTAAATATATCGTAACGAGTTAATTCACGTAATAAGCCGTTTGTATACAGATTTCCATGAAACTACACTATATTCATATGTTAGAGTCTGGCAAATAATTAATTTTTGTTTTCATAATGTAGTAATTTTTGGTACGCGGAATGCTGTCGTTAATATTTTATCTTGTAAGGATTATAGATTATTTTAAATTTTGTTTTGTGAAATATTGTACTCTGTTTAGCAACGTGTTCAAATACAGGTCTGAAGTGTGTTGTGCATGTCTTACGATTTTTGTTTTCAGTAGTACCTATGTTATGTTTTATGTTTACATGCTCTGTTTGTTACATCATTTATATGTTGGGATGAATTTAATTTTGAATCATATGCTATTCTAAAGAAATTTGCTGATCTCGTAATGAGTTCCTTGGAAATATAGTAAGCCTCTCCCTCATAAACGCCTCTCCGTTACCAAAATAGTATCATACAATGACATTGCACTGAGCATGTATGTTTTGCTACTGACGATACCATGAACAGTACACTCATAAGGAAATAAACGAAAATTTAATATCCTTGTGCAGAATATAGGATTAATCATTATTATAGCCATTTCGGGAATCTCGTTAAAAGTCCTTATCATATTGATAGTCCGTGCGAGGCTGAATTAGACATTCTAAACCTCATTGGAGGAGTCGTGAAGCCTAAACCTTATGGTTCAGTAAGTAACACTCTCTTTTTTCTTATCATCTATAATCAGTAGTGGAAATATAAATGTTAACGAATAATTGTGTAGATTTTGTTTGTTTGTTTTTGAATTTCGCCCAAAGCTACTCGAGGGCTATCTGTGCTAGCCGTCCCTAATTTAGCAGTGTTAGACTAGAGGAAAGGCAGCTAGTCATCACCACCCACCGCCAACTCTTGAGTTACTCTTTTACCAACGAATAGTGGGACTGACCGTCACATTATAACGCCCCCACGGCTGAAAGGGCGATCATGTTTGGCGCGACAGGGATGCGAACCCGCGACCCTCAGAAGACGAGTCGTACGCCTTAACACGCTTGGCCATACCGGACCAATTGTGTAGATAACGAATTTGATCTTTCACGATCTTCTAATACAATGAACAAAATAAAACGTCCACAAATAACTTAGTAGAGATCTGGATGCAACAAATGTGACTCTTTACAGTTTTTTTTATTTCAGCAGCTTCAGTAGTCCATACTTTCGTCAAAACAGTTCAACTACAACTGCCACATAAGCTTAGAGAAATAATGAAAAAAAACAAAGAACAATTCAATCAATGATCAAATATGAAGACCGAATCGAGGTGTTGTGTGTGCGCGTTTTCTTATAACAAAGCCACATCGGATAATCTGTTGAGTCCACCGCAGTGTTGTATTCCAATAGTAGGAAACAAGAGCTTTTAAATGAACGAAAACAAAAGTATAAGGAAAGTAACGGTATAAACGAATCGTGTAGTAATTTCGTACTGTTGAGAATAAACACATGTTGCCACACAAAATTGATTCATACTTCAAATTATAAAAGGAAGAGTATAGAAATAATATAACATTCAGTTAAAATCAATGCTATCTTTCGATAGGTGGCCTGATGGTTAAAACGCTAGACTCATATAATCTTAGGGGTCGTGATTTCGAATTCTTGTCACCGAACATGCTCGTTTTTTTCAGCCGTGAGGGCGTTTTTATGTGACAGTCAGTTCTATTATTTATTGGTGAAACAGCAGCCAAAGAGTTGACGGTGGGCGTTATTGACTAGCTGCCTTCACTCTTGTATACCACTAACGAATTTTGCGCGAAATTCTTATCCAAACTGAACCAAAAGATCTGACAATAGGTTGATGCTAGTGCCATCTAATGAGCTATTTACTTACTATTGCTTCGGTAGAGAAATCTGATTATCGACTCTTTCAATGAGTTTTCAATAAATTAAGTATGAGCATTATTCTTGAGTCTTTTGTTGAGCATATCCTCTGAAGTAAAGCACAAGAAAGCGACAAAAATGCAAATGTGCTAATTCGGTTTTACAAAGAAACTTCAATTTATCTTTTTAAAAGGGTAAAGCTCTTTACATTGTATCCACTGCATTTTAAGTCATCAAACTTACCGACGAACCACTGGGGGGCGCGATTATAAAACAGGCATTATTTATCTCTTGAAAGTTAAAGTTCGTTCAAGTTTTATTTATAAATACACAGTTGTGGTGTAGCCAATCAATATTAGCTTAAAATCAACGTAACAGGTTGTATTTATGTTGACCTTAAAGATCTACAATGTACTCTGTCCACTGCGAAAAAATCCAAACCTCGATTTTAGAAATGTAAGTCAGTCTGTAAGCTAACTATTAATACATTCGAGGGCTGTTAACAGTTAATAACCGAACTGATTTTGAGCTAATGAAAATATAATTACTTTTTATTACATTACACAATCTTTCAGTAAACAATATACGTCACACTAATTTATATCTTAAATTGATAATACATATAAAATACATGAAAAAGGATAAATTACAAAGAACGAGAGATGAGCAGGACGTGTCAAATGTGAAAATTAGATTAGTGTTTTCAAGTAATACTGTTATAGTACACCCTAACTAATCACAGGAACGTGTTCTTATTTGACACGAACCAATAACGCTAAAATTAGAAATTCGATTTATCGCTGTGAACTCAGCAGATAGCCTAATGTGGTTTTGCTCTTAAACATTAGTTGGCACTGCAATGGTCTATTCTGACTGCGTAAAAGTACCCATGTTACTATGGAGATCCAAAGACTACATATACCATCCAATAGCATCATCACTTCTAGAGCTCATGCGTTACACACTCCACTGGTCTTTGTTTGTTTGTTTGTTTTGGAATTTCGCACAAAGCTACTCGAGGGCTATCTGTGCTAGCCATCCCTAATTTTGCAGTGTAAGACTAGAGGGAAGGCAGCTAGTCATCACCACCCACCGCCAACTCTTGGGCTATTCTTCTACCAACGAAAAGTGGGATTGACCGTCACATATAACGCCCTCACTACTGAAAGGGGCGAGCATGTTTAGCGTCCACTGGTCATTCTATTTGTAAAAATAAGGAGACAATAACATATTGTTGTTACATAATACCCACCCTATAGTTAAATACGTTAGAGAAACCAGATATTTTGGTAAACTGTATGATTTCACAACAAACGGCACGGCATGGCCAGGTGGTTAAAGCACTCGACTCGTAAGCTGAGGGTCACGGGTTCGAATCCCAGTCGCACCAAACAGCCGTGGGGACTGTTTGCGCAAAATTCCAAAACAAACAAAGAATCCACAGCAAATTCTAATATGAGAAAATGTAAATGATACCAAAGAATACTTAAAACAATGAGTAACTAGCATAACTCTTGTTCTTACTGTTCCAAAACAGGTCTTTATCATTAAATGTATATCGCCTGCAGTATGAGAGAAATGTTGGACGAACACAAAACTTCATGGGTAACAATTAGAATGTGTCGCATACTGAAGCAGCTCGTTAAGAATTCGATGCTCGTCGAATCAATAAATGTGTTCGAGTGTGGTCTGTTTTTTTTTGCAGTTTCAGCTCAAAACAGATGTGAGTTTCAACATTTTCTAAAACATCCTTTTCAAACCGGGATTTTTGGTTTATTGATAAGTATAACGCATAGATATTGTTCTTGCGTGTAATATACTGAGTCGCGGAACCTTTGATAAGTTAGGTATTGTGGTCCTGGCGATGTTTCATTTGATGTTACTCGTTTTCTAGTCATTATATTTTGAAATTACACACAAGATCAGATTAAGTAGTTAACACTATCTTACCGTTGTTAGGTTCTTTTATTTTTCTGGACGCATATTCCGTATGTGTGGCACGGCATGGCCAAGCGTGTTAAGGCGTTCGACTCGTAATCCGAGAGTCGCGAATTCGAATCCCGGTCGCACCAGACATGATCGCCCTCCCAGCCGTGGGGCGTTATAATGTGACGGTCAATCCCCACCATTCGTTGGTAAAAGAGTAGCCCAAGAGTTGGCGGTGGGTGGTGATGACTAGCTGCCTTCCCTCTGGTCTTACACTGCTAAATTAGGGACGGCTAGCGCAGATAGCCCTCGAGTAGCTTTGCGCGACATTCCAAAACAAACAAACAATTCCATATGTGAACGAATTGAAAATATTAAATCATTTTCTCGGAGGTGAAAGAGCCCTCCAGTGGAACAGCTGAATGTCTGTGCACTTACAATACGAGAAACAGGGTTTCTATACCTATAGTGGACAGAACACAGATATCCATGGTGCACCTTTGTTATTAATTCCAAAAAACAAACATACCTTATGTGAAAGAAGAATTTGAAGAAAGATTGTTTGAAGGTTGGAATATAGGTAATTAAACAAAGAATGTAGAGTTTTTCCTCCGAGTCTGAAATACATTTAAACTTAAATCTACAGAAAAAGATTTTCTTCATTCACAATTTCACAAGTTGAAGGATTGAGCATCGGCCATAAGTTACCAACAACCGTTGAGTTTAAGAGAGACGGTCAAATCCCATTATTTGGACAACAAGTGTAGTCTAAGAATTGGCGCGGTGGGTGTTATTCACTACACGCCTTTACTTTAAGAGTAGGGTCAGATAAAGAACATATCATTGCTGTTGGTTTGCCCGAAGTGCATCGAACTTAAGTTAAAAATAGACATCCTATTTACGATCGCTAGGCGAAATAAATTATTAAAAATCAGATATATTTAAGCAAGAGCAATAACGAATGATTTATTTAAATCATTATTTCGTCTTTAGTCAATGTCATAGACGTTAATGTATAGATGTAAAAATAGTTTAGGAATCCCTAACTTAAATTTTGCTAATAATTGCGGAATATCATTATAAAAATTTACACACACACACACACACACGAACATATATGTGACAAAATACGGTTTACGCTTGAAAAGTAACGAATTAAAATACTTTCTAAAAAATAATTATTAACAGTGTATTTTATAGAGTCCAAAACAGTGAATATACCCATTAATAATGTTCAAAACGTACTGTGAAATGCCACATGTTTGAAAAACCTGTCAAAATAACCCATAAGTTATCATCAGTAAAAACGAACAATGGGTATTATTAAAGCAAGTAATAATAATAATAATAACAATTGAAAATGATATAACAATAAAAATAAAATGTATAGTTTCTCGACAAGTTAATTTACCATCATCATAGTTCGTGATCAAATCAAATAATACCTATTGCGGGATTTTTTATTTCAACTTTTCGTGCAAATTACACAAAAGGCTATCACAGACGAGACGTAAAAGAGCAAATCAATACCACCCACATACCAAGTTTGGACTACCTCTATTTGACAAAACAGTACGATTTTACTGTCACTCTTGTAATACACCAATGGTCTAAAAGTATGGAAATTGGTTGCGATCCCTGAAACTTCGCATTAACAGTCCGAGCACGTTATGAACACGTGGTTAAGGCACTCGACTCGTAATCCGAGGATCGCACGTTATGACCACGTGGTTAAGACACTCGACTCGTAATCCGAGGATCGCACGTTATGACCACGTGGTTAAGACACTCGACTCGTAATCCGAGGATTGCACGTTATGCTACGTGGTTAAGACACTCGACTCGTAATTCGAGGATCGCACGTTATGACCAAGTGGTTAGGGTACTCGACTCGTAATCCGAGTATCGCACGTTATGACCACGTGGTTAAGACACTCGACTCGTAATCCGAGGATCGCACGTTATGACCACGTGGTTAAGACACTCGACTCGTAATCCGAGAATCGTGGGTTTTAATTCTCGTCACACCAAATATGTTCGCTCTTTTAGCCGTTGGGGCACATAACGTAGCCGTCAATCCCACAATTCGTTGGTAAAAGAGTAGCCCAAGTGTTGGCGGTGGGTGGTGATGACTAGCTGCCTTCTCTAGTCTTACACTGCTAAATTAAGAACGGCTAGCGAAGATAGCCCTCGTGTAGCTTTGCGCGAAATTCAAACCAAACCAAACTAAACCGAGCGCGTTAATCACAAGGAGGAAGATGTTAGCGAAACCTGACCCTCCTGGTAGATAAACATCAATACCCAACTACCCATACAGAGATAGAGAGAGAACGTTAATCACCAGGTACGACCTACCCATCACCTGAGGAAGGAGTAGAAAAAAGAACAGTTTTAACAAAAGGTGAGAACTATTTTCAGACAAGTAACATTAAATCCTGATTACTTATGTTTCTTTTAGATAGTTTTTTTTTTTTCTATGGAATAAGTATCTTTGATAAATGTGCAGAAATACTGTGCTCAGTATTTTAAAAAATATGAAGTGAATCATTACGTTCAGATGAACTGCGGTAAGATTTTGCCTTATTCTGGTATACAACAAATTTAGCGGTCATTTCACTTCGAAGATGCTATTAAAAGCATAATCACCTATTGTGAGGGTGGGCATAGATACGTTAGTGACGAAAATCTTTCACATTTTACCTACACACCCAGACTGAAGGAACCAGTAGTAACATTGTTTAAAACTGTGAAATTCAAAACCAGTTGATTAAGACTGAAAGAGCTCATTTTATTAAACTGCAAAGGTGCATACTGAGTCTCTAAAAGTCAGCATTTAGACACGAATTCTGGACTTCAACACACTGCAATTGTTTACCCCACTAGATGGCAATAGTAGTCACCTACGTGTAGTATACGAAAGCACTGGTGAAATCAATATTTATTATATTTTTTCTGACAGGAATATAAAAAAGGAGTTATCTTGGGCGTATGAAATGAAATTTCTTCTAAATATAGTTATTTTTACTGTTTATTAACAATTTGGTTTGAAAACATAGACTGGTTATAAATTTATCTACAATAACTGGAAAATAGAATGAAATAAATAAGATGGCGTATTTGTCTGACAGGAAGCACGAGGGAAGGAAAGGAATTCTCCAGTGAAACTCGAATGATGCGTGACCAAAAAGATTAAAGGCATAGTAAAATAAATATTACAAGAATTTGGAGAAATTCATATCCAGTCGTTTCAAATATGGTTTTGTTTGTTTTAGTGCAAAGCCATATAGTAGGTTATTTATGCTCTGTTTACCGCGAGATACAGAGCCTTATATTTTAGTGTTGTAAGTCCGTAAACTTGCCACTGACTCATAAAGGACTTAGCCAATCAAGTAGATAAGGCACTCGATTCGTAATTCGCGGGTTCGAATCCCCGTCACGCCAAATATGCTTGCCCTTTCAGCTTAAAATCAACGTAACAGGTTGTATTTATGTTGACCTTAAAGATCTACAATGTACTCTGTCCACTGCGAAAAAATCCAAACCTCGATTTTAGAAATGTAAGTCAGTCTGTAAGCTAACTATTAATACATTCGAGGGCTGTTAACAGTTAATAACCGAACTGATTTTGAGCTAATGAAAATATAATTACTTTTTATTACATTACACAATCTTTCAGTAAACAATATACGTCACACTAATTTATATCTTAAATTGATAATACATATAAAATACATGAAAAAGGATAAATTACAAAGAACGAGAGATGAGCAGGACGTGTCAAATGTGAAAATTAGATTAGTGTTTTCAAGTAATACTGTTATAGTACACCCTAACTAATCACAGGAACGTGTTCTTATTTGACACGAACCAATAACGCTAAAATTAGAAATTCGATTTATCGCTGTGAACTCAGCAGATAGCCTAATGTGGTTTTGCTCTTAAACATTAGTTGGCACTGCAATGGTCTATTCTGACTGCGTAAAAGTACCCATGTTACTATGGAGATCCAAAGACTACATATACCATCCAATAGCATCATCACTTCTAGAGCTCATGCGTTACACACTCCACTGGTCTTTGTTTGTTTGTTTGTTTTGGAATTTCGCACAAAGCTACTCGAGGGCTATCTGTGCTAGCCATCCCTAATTTTGCAGTGTAAGACTAGAGGGAAGGCAGCTAGTCATCACCACCCACCGCCAACTCTTGGGCTATTCTTCTACCAACGAAAAGTGGGATTGACCGTCACATATAACGCCCTCACTACTGAAAGGGGCGAGCATGTTTAGCGTCCACTGGTCATTCTATTTGTAAAATAAGGAGACAATAACATATTGTTGTTACATAATACCCACCCTATAGTTAAATACGTTAGAGAAACCAGATATTTTGGTAAACTGTATGATTTCACAACAAACGGCACGGCATGGCCAGGTGGTTAAAGCACTCGACTCGTAAGCTGAGGGTCACGGGTTCGAATCCCAGTCGCACCAAACAGCCGTGGGGACTGTTTGCGCAAAATTCCAAAACAAACAAAGAATCCACAGCAAATTCTAATATGAGAAAATGTAAATGATACCAAAGAATACTTAAAACAATGAGTAACTAGCATAACTCTTGTTCTTACTGTTCCAAAACAGGTCTTTATCATTAAATGTATATCGCCTGCAGTATGAGAGAAATGTTGGACGAACACAAAACTTCATGGGTAACAATTAGAATGTGTCGCATACTGAAGCAGCTCGTTAAGAATTCGATGCTCGTCGAATCAATAAATGTGTTCGAGTGTGGTCTGTTTTTTTTTGCAGTTTCAGCTCAAAACAGATGTGAGTTTCAACATTTTCTAAAACATCCTTTTCAAACCGGGATTTTTGGTTTATTGATAAGTATAACGCATAGATATTGTTCTTGCGTGTAATATACTGAGTCGCGGAACCTTTGATAAGTTAGGTATTGTGGTCCTGGCGATGTTTCATTTGATGTTACTCGTTTTCTAGTCATTATATTTTGAAATTACACACAAGATCAGATTAAGTAGTTAACACTATCTTACCGTTGTTAGGTTCTTTTATTTTTCTGGACGCATATTCCGTATGTGTGGCACGGCATGGCCAAGCGTGTTAAGGCGTTCGACTCGTAATCCGAGAGTCGCGAATTCGAATCCCGGTCGCACCAGACATGATCGCCCTCCCAGCCGTGGGGGCGTTATAATGTGACGGTCAATCCCCACCATTCGTTGGTAAAAGAGTAGCCCAAGAGTTGGCGGTGGGTGGTGATGACTAGCTGCCTTCCCTCTGGTCTTACACTGCTAAATTAGGGACGGCTAGCGCAGATAGCCCTCGAGTAGCTTTGCGCGACATTCCAAAACAAACAAACAATTCCATATGTGAACGAATTGAAAATATTAAATCATTTTCTCGGAGGTGAAAGAGCCCTCCAGTGGAACAGCTGAATGTCTGTGCACTTACAATACGAGAAACAGGGTTTCTATACCTATAGTGGACAGAACACAGATATCCATGGTGCACCTTTGTTATTAATTCCAAAAACAAACATACCTTATGTGAAAGAAGAATTTGAAGAAAGATTGTTTGAAGGTTGGAATATAGGTAATTAAACAAAGAATGTAGAGTTTTTCCTCCGAGTCTGAAATACATTTAAACTTAAATCTACAGAAAAAGATTTTCTTCATTCACAATTTCACAAGTTGAAGGATTGAGCATCGGCCATAAGTTACCAACAACCGTTGAGTTTAAGAGAGACGGTCAAATCCCATTATTTGGACAACAAGTGTAGTCTAAGAATTGGCGCGGTGGGTGTTATTCACTACACGCCTTTACTTTAAGAGTAGGGTCAGATAAAGAACATATCATTGCTGTTGGTTTGCCCGAAGTGCATCGAACTTAAGTTAAAATAGACATCCTATTTACGATCGCTAGGCGAAATAAATTATTAAAATCAGATATATTTAAGCAAGAGCAATAACGAATGATTTATTTAAATCATTATTTCGTCTTTAGTCAATGTCATAGACGTTAATGTATAGATGTAAAATAGTTTAGGAATCCCTAACTTAAATTTTGCTAATAATTGCGGAATATCATTATAAAATTTACACACACACACACACACACGAACATATATGTGACAAAATACGGTTTACGCTTGAAAAGTAACGAATTAAAATACTTTCTAAAAATAATTATTAACAGTGTATTTTATAGAGTCCAAAACAGTGAATATACCCATTAATAATGTTCAAAACGTACTGTGAAATGCCACATGTTTGAAAAACCTGTCAAAATAACCCATAAGTTATCATCAGTAAAAACGAACAATGGGTATTATTAAAGCAAGTAATAATAATAATAATAACAATTGAAAATGATATAACAATAAAAATAAAATGTATAGTTTCTCGACAAGTTAATTTACCATCATCATAGTTCGTGATCAAATCAAATAATACCTATTGCGGGATTTTTTATTTCAACTTTTCGTGCAAATTACACAAAAGGCTATCACAGACGAGACGTAAAAGAGCAAATCAATACCACCCACATACCAAGTTTGGACTACCTCTATTTGACAAAACAGTACGATTTTACTGTCACTCTTGTAATACACCAATGGTCTAAAAGTATGGAAATTGGTTGCGATCCCTGAAACTTCGCATTAACAGTCCGAGCACGTTATGAACACGTGGTTAAGGCACTCGACTCGTAATCCGAGGATCGCACGTTATGACCACGTGGTTAAGACACTCGACTCGTAATCCGAGGATCGCACGTTATGACCACGTGGTTAAGACACTCGACTCGTAATCCGAGGATTGCACGTTATGCTACGTGGTTAAGACACTCGACTCGTAATTCGAGGATCGCACGTTATGACCAAGTGGTTAGGGTACTCGACTCGTAATCCGAGTATCGCACGTTATGACCACGTGGTTAAGACACTCGACTCGTAATCCGAGGATCGCACGTTATGACCACGTGGTTAAGACACTCGACTCGTAATCCGAGAATCGTGGGTTTTAATTCTCGTCACACCAAATATGTTCGCTCTTTTAGCCGTTGGGGCACATAACGTAGCCGTCAATCCCACAATTCGTTGGTAAAAGAGTAGCCCAAGTGTTGGCGGTGGGTGGTGATGACTAGCTGCCTTCTCTCTAGTCTTACACTGCTAAATTAAGAACGGCTAGCGAAGATAGCCCTCGTGTAGCTTTGCGCGAAATTCAAACCAAACCAAACTAAACCGAGCGCGTTAATCACAAGGAGGAAGATGTTAGCGAAACCTGACCCTCCTGGTAGATAAACATCAATACCCAACTACCCATACAGAGATAGAGAGAGAACGTTAATCACCAGGTACGACCTACCCATCACCTGAGGAAGGAGTAGAAAAAAGAACAGTTTTAACAAAAGGTGAGAACTATTTTCAGACAAGTAACATTAAATCCTGATTACTTATGTTTCTTTTAGATAGTTTTTTTTTTTTCTATGGAATAAGTATCTTTGATAAATGTGCAGAAATACTGTGCTCAGTATTTTAAAAATATGAAGTGAATCATTACGTTCAGATGAACTGCGGTAAGATTTTGCCTTATTCTGGTATACAACAAATTTAGCGGTCATTTCACTTCGAAGATGCTATTAAAAGCATAATCACCTATTGTGAGGGTGGGCATAGATACGTTAGTGACGAAAATCTTTCACATTTTACCTACACACCCAGACTGAAGGAACCAGTAGTAACATTGTTTAAAACTGTGAAATTCAAAACCAGTTGATTAAGACTGAAAGAGCTCATTTTTATTAAACTGCAAAAGGTGCATACTGAGTCTCTAAAAGTCAGCATTTAGACACGAATTCTGGACTTCAACACACTGCAATTGTTTACCCCCACTAGATGGCAATAGTAGTCACCTACGTGTAGTATACGAAAGCACTGGTGAAATCAATATTTATTATATTTTTTCTGACAGGAATATAAAAAAGGAGTTATCTTGGGCGTATGAAATGAAATTTCTTCTAAATATAGTTATTTTTACTGTTTATTAACAATTTGGTTTGAAAACATAGACTGGTTATAAATTTATCTACAATAACTGGAAAATAGAATGAAATAAATAAGATGGCGTATTTGTCTGACAGGAAGCACGAGGGAAGGAAAGGAATTCTCCAGTGAAACTCGAATGATGCGTGACCAAAAAGATTAAAGGCATAGTAAAATAAATATTACAAGAATTTGGAGAAATTCATATCCAGTCGTTTCAAATATGGTTTTGTTTGTTTTAGTGCAAAGCCATATAGTAGGTTATTTATGCTCTGTTTACCGCGAGATACAGAGCCTTATATTTTAGTGTTGTAAGTCCGTAAACTTGCCACTGACTCATAAAGGACTTAGCCAATCAAGTAGATAAGGCACTCGATTCGTAATTCGCGGGTTCGAATCCCCGTCACGCCAAATATGCTTGCCCTTTCAGCTGTGGGGGCGTTATAATATGACGGTCAATCCCATTATTTGTTGGTAAAAGAGTAGCCTAAGAGTTGGCGGTGTGTGGTGATGACTAGCTGCCTTTCCTCTAGTGTTACACTGCTAAATTAGGGACGGCTAACGCAGATAGCCCTCGTGTAGCTTTGTGCGAAATTAAAAAAAATAAACCACAAAGAAATTTTTAAAAAATTAAGTTTCGAATTGTACGTTAATAAATTTGATATTGCAAAGTTAAAGTTTGATACAATTATTGGATAATATACTGTGTTATATTGTAAAATAGAAAAATAAAAAGGTGGGGAGACTTCTATGTATATGTTACTAATTTAAGAGGAAAACCTTTAAGGAAACAAAATTGTTTGTTTGTTTGTTTTTGAATTTCGAGCAAAACTACACGAGAGCTATGAGCTATCTGCGGTAGTCGTCCCTAATTTAGCAGTGTACGACGCGAGGGTAGGTAGCTAGTCATCACCACCCACCGCCAACTCTTAGGCTACTCTTTTCCTAACGAATAGTGGGATTGACCATCACATTATAAAGCCCTCACGACTGAAAGGGCGAGTATGTTTGATATGACGTGGATTCGAACCTACGACCCTCGGAATACGAGTCGAACGCTTTAACCCACCTGGCCAAACCGAGCCTAAAACAAAATTATTATGCAATACAATAATTTGCTATTTTAGTTATAAACAATATAAGACGAGTTTCGGCACTTATGAAAATATTTGTTTCTGAATGTGACACTGTGATACACACCGCATCATTGTTTTTATATATATAATCATATGCTTGAAATGTCGTATCACGTGTTATATTTAAACTTACAAAAATAGCTAATATTTTTTTTTTACATTAGAGTATATCACTTTCACAATCGCGAATCTTTCAACACATGAACTCGAATCGTAATATGAGAGTCGCGGGTTCGAATCCCCGTCGCACCAAACATGCTCGCCCTTTCAGCCGTGGGGGTGTTATACAGTGACGATCAATCCCACTATTCGTTGGTAAAAGAGTAGCCCAAGAGTTGGCGGTGGGTGGTGATGACTAGCTGCCTTCCCTCTAGTCTTACACTGCTAAATTAGGGACGGCTAGCACAGATAGCCCTCGAGTAGTTTTGTGCGAAATTCAAAAACAAAACAACCAAACAAAACAAGCGCATAAAGGACAAGAAGTCTGTACTAAAACGTTGTAAGGGACTGGAATATACTTAAATGAATATTGCAATAATAAAATCTATGAATTTTATTATATTATATCTTTTTATGTCTACCGAGGGGAATCAAACCCCCTGATTTTTAGCGTTGTAAATCTATAACTTGTTTGCAGCTAGTAAAACTGCTTTCAATGTCTAGCAGAAGCGTGCGAAGTGTCTTGGTGACCTCTGAATATTTTCCCGCATGAGAGTTTTGTGGATCATTCGCTGTAACACAGGTTCAAACCCACGTCTTGATACTTGATAATGATAGTACGCCACAACTTCCTGCACTTGTTAAAAGTTACGAGCACTAATGACGCATTCCATGATTACTGCACCTTGATATGTGACAAGATGTGTCAATTTGAGTCTTTGGTTCTTCAATTGTTTTTTCTGGATTTCCAGAAACGATAATCACAGTATCTAATTACTAGTGTAATCTATTACCATATAGCTTGATGTTTCTGTTGTGGAAATAGCTTTATCTCTTACACGTTGATCAACGTTAGTATATTCAGTGATGAGACAAACTGTCAGTATTTCCATATTGAAAACTCCAATAATGCTGTATAGCAGCAATGATGAGTGAAATCACTCGTTTGGTTTGGTTTGAATTTCGCGCAGAGCTACACGAGGGCTATCTGTGCTAGCCGTTCCTAATTTAGCAGTGTAAGACTAGAGGGAAGACAGCTAGTCATCACCACCCACCGCCAACTCTTGGGCTACTCTTTTATCAACGAATAGTGGGATTGACTGTAACATTATAACACCCTCACTGCTAAAGGGCTAGCATGTTTGGTGTGACGGGGATTAGAACTCAGGACTCTCTGATTACAAATCGAATGCCTTAAACACCTGGCCATGCCGAGCCACATTCGTTTCGAAAGCTACTTCAGTGATGCATGATCCACCTGAATTTTTGAAATTTCTTTCATACATGTAGTGTTGTTAGAATGTGATGAAGTTCATAACTGTAAGTCGTATGACACAATGTTGTGAAACCATCTCTTCATAAGCCTCTTCAGTGATGTATGGTCCACAGGTGGTGTTGGTTGTATTTAATATAAACTATCACTTGAAGCAGTTTTATCTTCGTCATATTGTATTTGTGTTTCGACGCTATAACTGGCACACTTTTCACTCCATCCTACAGTCTTGGTACACTGCTCTGATTTCACTGTTGATGGACTAATATCGAACAAGAAATCATAGTCCTTGCGTAACATTGGAGTTACAACAACAGAGTGATTGAGAGATACATACTTAAAAGTATTCGTCAGTTTATCTTACACTTGCACCATCTTTAGTGAAAGCAAATAACGATATGGTAATATTGGAGAAGAAAGCTACAAGAGGTTGATCTAACTGTAGTTCATGAAATTGAAGACTTCTCAGTAGGTAAAAAATTGAGACCAATCTCAAACAACTCTTATTTTAACAGGGTTGGTAGAGACTACATTTCTACACACAATGTGACCAAGGAATCCATTAAGATTGTCTTTCTTATCTGGACCCGACATGGCCAGGTAGTTAAGGCACTCGACTCGTAATCTGAGGGTCGCGGGTTTGAATCCACGTCACACTAAACATGCTCGTTCTTTTAGCTGTGGAGCGTTATCAGATAACGGTCAATCCTACTATTTGTTGGTAATACAGTAGCCTAAAAGTTGACAGTGGGTGGTGATTACTAGCTGCCTTCCCTCTAGTCTTACACTGCTAAATTAGGCACGGCTAGCGTAGATAGCCCTCGTGTAGCTTTGAGCGAAATTAAAAACAAAAACAAAAATGAGTTTCCAACACTGTTACCTAGTCTTCGTTTTGGAAGAATATATAGTCCAGTAGTAAAGGATGTGATTGAAACTATTCTCAGGCTTAGCGCAAGGTAATATTACACCTATTGCTGTCCACCGCTGGTACAGCAAATAAGTCTACGGATTTAAAACGCTACAATCAGGAGCTCGATTCCCCGCGGTGGACTCAGCTGATAGCTCGATGTGGCTTTGCTATATGAAAACACACACACACATCTATTGCCAACTAACTCATCATGGGTAGCATGAATATATTTCATAACAAACTTGATACCACATAAAACTAATATAAATAACGTTTTAACTAAGTCTCTGCAAGTTGTAGTCCGTCTGATCTTATGAAAGGCCTCTTCGGTTGCTACGCACAATAAATAAAGCGTATTTAACACGCTATTATATTCCCTTCTTAGTTGGCGGTGGGTGGTGATTACTAGCTACCTTCCCTCTAGTCTTATATTGCTAAATTAGGCACGGCTAGCGCAGATAGCCCTCATGTAGCTTTGCGCGAAATTGAAAACAAACCAAATCTTTCTTATCTGCTGAAGTACTATGCTCAGATTTTTAGCAACAGATTTAACATTGTGACTGAACATCAGCATACCATTGGCACAGATCAAACATCTTTTCCGTTGCAGTCTCTTTGGTATAAGCTATACTGATCTCTTTGAAATATTAGGAACATTATAAAGACCACACAGTGTGACAAAAAACTTGTATAAATAATCTCAAATGCCAAGAGACGTCTCCAGTTTGACTTGCCAGAATCCATATGTTAGCCCTAAAGTGTTAGATCAAGATGCACAATTGAAAATTTTCTCCACATGGACTTAATGAACTTCTATAGGAATTTTGGTGATGCTCTACCCAAACCTTGTGAAGTAGTTACATGGACATACAACAGACAGTACAATTATATTTATATAAATAAACATCGTTATAAGAGCTATTTTTTTAAAAATACCAGCGGCTTACTAATTCTTTACAAAACACTGTACAATATTAATGCTCTTACTTTCGAGTAAGTTTATCATAAAATTTAGAATAAAGCTCTGTGAGAGATAGTTTGTCTTTTCGGATTTTGTCTATGGGATTACAACGCTAAACTTTGGTATTCGATTCTCTGTGGTGGATACAGCAGATATGTTAATGCGGCATTTCTTTAGAGTGCACAAACGAACAAATATTTTGGCTTTATCCGTCGCTCTAAATTGGTTGAAAACGAGTGTTCTTAGTGAGAATAACAAATAAGTTTATCTTCGGTAGTTCTTGGTGTGAGGTTAAATGACAAAAAACAAAACAAATGCAGCATGTGACCTGTATCAGGCGTTGTTCATAACGAGTACAGTAGCCAACAAGATATTACGTGATCCATCATTCAGACAGCTCTTTGTCCAGATAAAGTTCATAATTTATAAAATGTGCCATATATCGTATATTAGAATCGAGATCTGAATTTTAATAGTACAACATTTAACATACGCAATACGACGTGTTTTTTTATTTTAATAGGAAGTTAATGTTATCAGTATAATATAATGGTTAATTATGTGCATCTATATTCTGATAAAACATTTAAATGTTTGTCATTAAAACGTCACTTAAAATGAAATCATCATTACACAAATCTAAGACCATTTGTTTGTTTCTCTTTCGTAAAACAACATCGGGCTGAGCCCACCGAGGGGAATCGAACCCCTGATTTTAGCGTTGTAAATCCGTAGACATACCGTTGTATTAACGGGGGGTATCTAAGACCAATTTAAGACTGTTCGTTTGAATATTTTCATAAGTTTGAGCATGCATATAATAATGGTATGATAAGAAGGTAAATTTTGTATTACAGGTTTTTGCATGATTGATTACTGAGAGAGAAAATAAAATTCTACCTTCAGGTAAGAGACCGATATAGAAGCAATTGGCCAAGATCTAACTACAAGAACCAAAATTGCACTCTAGTTTTAAAGAAACCATTTTAACGTCCCTTAGTTTTTATTGTCGTTGCGTTAGAGTTTATCCCATTTGAAATCGTTAGACAATCTCTTATTTCTTTATTGTAATTCTATAAGCTAAAGTGTAACTGAAATTGTAAGACACCTCTTATTTCTTTGTTTTCTTTATTGTAATTCTATTAGCTAAAGTGTAACTGAAACTGTAAGACACCTCTTATTTCTTTGTTTTCTTTATTGTTATTCTATTAGCTAAAGTGTAACTGAAACTGTAAGACACCTCTTATTTCTTTGTTTTCTTTATTGTAATTATATTAGCTAAAATGTAACTGAAACTGTAAGACACCTCTTATTTCTTTGTTTTCTTTATTGTAATTCTATTAGCTAAAGTGTAACTGAAACTGTAAGACACCTCTTATTTCTTTGTTTTCTTTATTGTAATTCTATTAGCTAAAGTGTAACTGAAACTGTAAGCCACCTCTTATTTCTTTGTTTTCTTGATTGTAATTCTATTAGCTAAAGTGTAACTGAAACTGTAAGACACCTCTTATTTCTTTGTTTTCTTTATTGTAATTCTATTAGCTAAAGTGTAACTGAAACTGTAAGACACCTCTTATTTCTTTGTTTTCTTTATTGTAATTTTATTAGCTAAAGTGTAACTGAAACTGTAAGACACCTCTTATTTCTTTGTTTTCTTTATTGTAATTCTATTAGCTAAAGTGTAACTGAAACTGTAAGACACCTCTTATTTCTTTGTTTTCTTTATTGTAATTCTATTAGCTAAAGTGTAACTGAAACTGTAAGACACCTCTTATTTCTTTGTTTTCTTTATTGTAATTCTATTAGCTAAAGTGTAACTGAAACTGTAAGACACCTCTTATTTCTTTGTTTTCTTTATTGTAATTCTATTAGCTAAAGTGTAACTGAAACTGTAAGACACCTCTTATTTCTTTGTTTTCTTTATTGTAATTCTATTAGCTAAAGTGTAACTGAAACTGTAAGACACCTCTTATTTCTTTGTTTTCTTTATTGTAATTCTATTAGCTAAAGTGTAACTGAAACTGTAAGACACCTCTTATTTCTTTGTTTTCTTTATTGTAATTCTATTAGCTAAAGTGTAACTGAAACTGTAAGACACCTCTTATTTCTTTGTTTTCTTTATTGTAATTCTATTAGCTAAAGTGTAACTGAAACTGTAAGACATTTCCTTTATTGTAATTCTTATTTCTTTGACACCTTTTTCTTTGTTTTCTTTATTGTAATTCTATTAGCTAAAGTGTAACTGAAACTGTAAGACACCTCTTATTTCTTTGTTTTCTTTATTGTAATTCTATTAGCTAAAGTGTAACTGAAACTGTAAGACACCTCTTATTTCTTTGTTTTCTTTATTGTAATTCTATTAGCTAAAGTGTAACTGAAACTGTAAGACACCTCTTATTTCTTTGTTTTCTTTATTGTAATTCTATTAGCTAAAGTGTAACTGAAACTGTAAGACACCTCTTATTTCTTTGTTTTCTTTATTGTAATTCTATTAGCTAAAGTGTAACTGAAACTGTAAGACACCTCTTATTTCTTTGTTTTCTTTATTGTAATTCTATTAGCTAAAGTGTAACTGAAACTGTAAGACACCTCTTATTTCTTTGTTTTCTTTATTGTAATTCTATTAGCTAAAGTGTAACTGAAACTGTAAGACACCTCTTATTTCTTTGTTTTCTTTATTGTAATTCTATTAGCTAAAGTGTAACTGAAACTGTAAGACACCTCTTATTTCTTTGTTTTCTTTATTGTAATTCTATTAGCTAAAGTGTAACTGAAACTGTAAGACACCTCTTATTTCTTTGTTTTCTTTATTGTAATTCTATTAGCTAAAGTGTAACTGAAACTGTAAGACACCTCTTATTTCTTTGTTTTCTTTATTGTAATTCTATTAGCTAAAGTGTAACTGAAACTGTAAGACACCTCTTATTTCTTTGTTTTCTTTATTGTAATTCTATTAGCTAAAGTGTAACTGAAACTGTAAGACACCTCTTATTTCTTTGTTTTCTTTATTGTAATTCTATTAGCTAAAGTGTAACTGAAACTGTAAGACACCTCTTATTTCTTTGTTTTCTTTATTGTAATTCTATTAGCTAAAGTGTAACTGAAACTGTAAGACACCTCTTATTTCTTTGTTTTCTTTATTGTAATTCTATTAGCTAAAGTGTAACTGAAACTGTAAGACACCTCTTATTTCTTTGTTTTCTTTATTGTAATTCTATTAGCTAAAGTGTAACTGAAACTGTAAGACACCTCTTATTTCTTTGTTTTCTTTATTGTAATTCTATTAGCTAAAGTGTAACTGAAACTGTAAGACACCTCTTATTTCTTTGTTTTCTTTATTGTAATTCTATTAGCTAAAGTGTAACTGAAACTGTAAGACACCTCTTATTTCTTTGTTTTCTTTATTGTAATTCTATTAGCTAAAGTGTAACTGAAACTGTAAGACACCTCTTATTTCTTTGTTTTCTTTATTGTAATTCTATTAGCTAAAGTGTAACTGAAACTGTAAGACACCTCTTATTTCTTTGTTTTCTTTATTGTAATTCTATTAGCTAAAGTGTAACTGAAACTGTAAGACACCTCTTATTTCTTTGTTTTCTTTATTGTAATTCTATTAGCTAAAGTGTAACTGAAACTGTAAGACACCTCTTATTTCTTTGTTTTCTTTATTGTAATTCTATTAGCTAAAGTGTAACTGAAACTGTAAGACACCTCTTATTTCTTTGTTTTCTTTATTGTAATTCTATTAGCTAAAGTGTAACTGAAACTGTAAGACACCTCTTATTTCTTTGTTTTCTTTATTGTAATTCTATTAGCTAAAGTGTAACTGAAACTGTAAGACACCTCTTATTTCTTTGTTTTCTTTATTGTAATTCTATTAGCTAAAGTGTAACTGAAACTGTAAGACACCTCTTATTTCTTTGTTTTCTTTATTGTAATTCTATTAGCTAAAGTGTAACTGAAACTGTAAGACACCTCTTATTTCTTTGTTTTCTTTATTGTAATTCTATTAGCTAAAGTGTAACTGAAACTGTAAGACACCTCTTATTTCTTTGTTTTCTTTATTGTAATTCTATTAGCTAAAGTGTAACTGAAACTGTAAGACACCTCTTATTTCTTTGTTTTCTTTATTGTAATTCTATTAGCTAAAGTGTAACTGAAACTGTAAGACACCTCTTATTTCTTTGTTTTCTTTATTGTAATTCTATTAGCTAAAGTGTAACTGAAACTGTAAGACACCTCTTATTTCTTTGTTTTCTTTATTGTAATTCTATTAGCTAAAGTGTAACTGAAACTGTAAGACACCTCTTATTTCTTTGTTTTCTTTATTGTAATTCTATTAGCTAAAGTGTAACTGAAACTGTAAGACACCTCTTATTTCTTTGTTTTCTTTATTGTAATTCTATTAGCTAAAGTGTAACTGAAACTGTAAGACACCTCTTATTTCTTTGTTTTCTTTATTGTAATTCTATTAGCTAAAGTGTAACTGAAACTGTAAGACACCTCTTATTTCTTTGTTTTCTTTATTGTAATTCTATTAGCTAAAGTGTAACTGAAACTGTAAGACACCTCTTATTTCTTTGTTTTCTTTATTGTAATTCTATTAGCTAAAGTGTAACTGAAACTGTAAGACACCTCTTATTTCTTTGTTTTCTTTATTGTAATTCTATTAGCTAAAGTGTAACTGAAACTGTAAGACACCTCTTATTTCTTTGTTTTCTTTATTGTAATTCTATTAGCTAAAGTGTAACTGAAACTGTAAGACACCTCTTATTTCTTTGTTTTCTTTATTGTAATTCTATTAGCTAAAGTGTAACTGAAACTGTAAGACACCTCTTATTTCTTTGTTTTCTTTATTGTAATTCTATTAGCTAAAGTGTAACTGAAACTGTAAGACACCTCTTATTTCTTTGTTTTCTTTATTGTAATTCTATTAGCTAAAGTGTAACTGAAACTGTAAGACACCTCTTATTTCTTTGTTTTCTTTATTGTAATTCTATTAGCTAAAGTGTAACTGAAACTGTAAGACACCTCTTATTTCTTTGTTTTCTTTATTGTAATTCTATTAGCTAAAGTGTAACTGAAACTGTAAGACACCTCTTATTTCTTTGTTTTCTTTATTGTAATTCTATTAGCTAAAGTGTAACTGAAACTGTAAGACACCTCTTATTTCTTTGTTTTCTTTATTGTAATTCTATTAGCTAAAGTGTAACTGAAACTGTAAGACACCTCTTATTTCTTTGTTTTCTTTATTGTAATTCTATTAGCTAAAGTGTAACTGAAACTGTAAGACACCTCTTATTTCTTTGTTTTCTTTATTGTAATTCTATTAGCTAAAGTGTAACTGAAACTGTAAGACACCTCTTATTTCTTTGTTTTCTTTATTGTAATTCTATTAGCTAAAGTGTAACTGAAACTGTAAGACACCTCTTATTTCTTTGTTTTCTTTATTGTAATTCTATTATCTAAAGTGTAACTGAAACTGTAAGACATCTCTTATTTCTTTGTTTTCTTTATTGTAATTCTATTAGCTAAAGTGTAACTGAAACTGTAAGACACCTCTTATTTCTTTGTTTTCTTTATTGTAATTCTATTAGCTAAAGTGTAACTGAAACTGTAAGACACCTCTTATTTCTTTGTTTTCTTTATTGTAATTCTATTAGCTAAAGTGTAACTGAAACTGTAAGACACCTCTTATTTCTTTGTTTTCTTTATTGTAATTCTATTAGCTAAAGAGTAACTGAAACTGTAAGACACCTCTTATTTCTTTGTTTTCTTTATTGTAATTCTATTAGCTAAAGTGTAACTGAAACTGTAAGACACCTCTTATTTCTTTGTTTTCTTTATTGTAATTCTATTAGCTAAAGTGTAACTGAAACTGTAAGACACCTCTTATTTCTTTGTTTTCTTTATTGTAATTTTATTAGCTAAAGTGTAACTGAAACTGTAAGACACCTCTTATTTCTTTGTTTTCTTTATTGTAATTCTATTAGCTAAAGTGTAACTGAAACTGTAAGACACCTCTTATTTCTTTGTTTTCTTTATTGTAATTCTATTAGCTAAAGTGTAACTGAAACTGTAAGACACCTCTTATTTCTTTGTTTTCTTTATTGTAATTCTATTAGCTAAAGTGTAACTGAAACTGTAAGACACCTCTTATTTCTTTGTTTTCTTTATTGTAATTCTATTAGCTAAAGTGTAACTGAAACTGTAAGACACCTCTTATTTCTTTGTTTTCTTTGTTGTAATTCTATTAGCTAAAGTGTAACTGAAACTGTAAGACACCTCTTATTTCTTTGTTTTCTTTATTGTAATTCTATTAGCTAAAGTGTAACTGAAACTGTAAGACACCTCTTATTTCTTTGTTTTCTTTATTGTAATTCTATTAGCTAAAGTGTAACTGAAACTGTAAGACACCTCTTATTTCTTTGTTTTCTTTATTGTAATTCTATTAGCTAAAGTGTAACTGAAACTGTAAGACACCTCTTATTTTTTTGTTTGCTTTATTGTAATTCTATTAGCTAAAGTGTAACTGAAACTGTAAGACACCTCTTATTTCTTTGTTTTCTTTATTGTAATTCTATTAGCTAAAGTGTAACTGAAACTGTAAGACACCTCTTATTTCTTTGTTTTCTTTATTGTAATTCTATTAGCTAAAGTGTAACTGAAACTGTAAGACACCTCTTATTTCTTTGTTTTCTTTATTGTAATTCTATTAGCTAAAGTGTAACTGAAACTGTAAGACACCTCTTATTTCTTTGTTTTCTTTATTGTAATTCTATAAGCTAAAGTGTAACTGAAACTGTAAGACACCTCTTATTTCTTTGTTTTCTTTATTGTAATTCTATTAGCTTAAGTGTAACTGAAACTGTAAGACACCTCTTATTTCTTTGTTTTCTTTATTGTAATTCTATTAGCTAAAGTGTAACTGAAACTGTAAGACACCTCTTATTTCTTTGTTTTCTTTATTGTAATTCTATTAGCTAAAGTGTAACTGAAACTGTAAGACACATCTTATTTCTTTGTTTTCTTTATTGTAATTCTATTAGCTAAAGTGTAACTGAAACTGTAAGACACCTCTTATTTTTTTGTCGTAGTTTCGTTAGTGTTTATCGTATCTGAAAGTATTAGACTTCTATATTTACTTTAATGTAGATGCATCGTTTTCCGACTTTTTAATGTAAGGAGAACTCGGCAGAGTAATCTTTGTGATTAAATAAACAATTAGTTTTGGTTTGAATTTCAGGCAGAGCTACATGAGGACTATCTGCGATAGCCGTCCTCCTTACTTTAGCACTCTGCCTAGAGTGAAGGCAGCTGGTCACCACCACCCACCGCTAACTCTTGAGCTACTCTTTTACCAACGAATAGTGGGATTGACCCTCACTTTATCACGTCCTTACGGATGATATGATAAAAGCACATTTAGTGTGATGGGGATTTGAACTCACGACCCGCAGTTTACGAGCCGAGTGCCTTAACGACTTGGCCATACCAGCCCGTATTTATTTTGGAAATAAAACTATATCCTTCCCTTCTATCACCAAGTTCAAACAAGGTTTGAAAACAATGATATGCATCACATATTCAAGCTAAAAGCGATGATCTTGAACAAACTTCTAATTAATTAATTTTCTTATTGTTATGTTGATGTAAAAAATGTAACTTAAAACAAATCTCAAATAAATGACGTATCAGCAGAATTGTAAATCTATAAATCTTTACTCAAATAAAAATAAATTTCACTCCTTGCGTTTGAGGAAAATGGGTTATATACACTTACAAGTTAATGAAGTTACCCACTTATCCATAACTTCTGGGTAAAATGTTCGTTAAAACAATGGCAGAGAAATGAGTAATAATTCAAAAAACTTATAGAATTAGATGGTCAACTATGACGTACTCCTCTCATTCAGTTCTTCACATTACAATGTTTTTCATAATTACAAGGACCGGCATGGCCAGGTGGTTAGGGTGTTCGACTCGAAATTTGAGGGTCGAGAGTTCGAATCCACGTTACACCAAACATGCTCGTTTTTTCAGTCGTGAGAGTGTTATAAAGTGACAGTCAATCCCACTATTCGTTGGTAAAAGAGTAGGGACGAATAACACAGTTAGTTTCCGTGTAGCTTTGCGCGAAATTAAGAAAGTAAGCAAACAAACATAACTACAAACAAACAATAAATGATACAATTGCAGGAACTGGTGGGATTATAGTATTTATACAGATATTTATAGACTTTAAATTGGTGCCACTTCAAAACGAATATTCCTTTGCCCGAAATAACTTAGCACTTATGATTTTTGAGCCTTATTATGCAAAGAGCTCCGAGCAACTTCAGATACTGTATACTGTGTATTAGCGAGAGTGAAGGGGAACTTGCCTCTCCAATGGTTGTTTTCTGTTGTATTTTTAATTAAGTGTTTCTAACTGTTATTTTAAAACATTAAAAATAGTATTCAAAAACAAAAAGGAAAAAAAAACAACATTTTTAACTTGTTTGGAATAGGGCGAGACTCCAAGAAACGTTTAATCGTGTTTTGTACTTTAGGCTGGTAGTAACCAGTTGGTGTTAATTAAGCACGTCCGCAAGAAATGTTAGATGGTTTTGTACCGCGCTATATAATTAAACTGTGCTGCGTACACACCATTATAATTAGTGATATACAGTGCAATAAACACATACGCGTCGGTATACAGAGTAAAACGGCTGTTTTATTTCACCAATTCGCTTCGGCAAAGTTGCTTACTGCTACTAAATTATACAAGGTTTGAAACAAATTACAATCTGGGGACAAGCGGGTGCACCGAATTCGACTAATTTATCGTCTGTTTCAACAATCACAATAACCGCAAATAGTTTGTCACTCAGCTCCGCTAGTTATCTTATAGTTGGTAGTTCATTCATTGAGACAATAGTCTCCAATTATAATATGTAAGTAATGAAATCAAAGTTAAAGACAACTTCCAATTTGTTAGTTGTTTACACAAGCTGAAGATATAATGTAATTCTTTTTTCACAATTAGTTTGATCTGTATTATCTCAATGATAATAAAGCTCGATTGCAGGAATCCATTGAATTATGAAGTGTGTTATTGTTCTTATCACAAGACAATATGAATTGTTTATAAGCATGTAGATGTCGTTTGTTGTGAAAGATAAATATTTTTTTATGTTTACAGTAACGTTGTGAAGATAAGATATCAATCGATGTCATATTAGTAGCCTATAAGACTAGCTAATTCGAATCCTTAATTAATATTTATTATTATTAGTAGTAGATATTAATCACCAATTCCTTATAGCACGCATTTCAGCTACAATTATGCTGTCATCGTGAAGGAAAACAGTTGCACTATCCACTTATCCGAACCCTCACTTTACTATAAAGCCAGTAATCACTGTTAATATTGGTGAGTATACTCATGTTATTACGTAGTAGAGTAACCCTGGAAGTAATCGCATTTTATGTTTAATGATTTGATTTATTATAATGTTTGACTGGATCAGTCAGCAAGGACTGTTACGGGTAATTTTCTCCTTAAATATAATGATAAGTAATGGTTGAAAGAATGTTCCACCTATTATCAACCTATTTACAATATAGCTGAATGTAAATGACAAACAAAAAACATTATTATATCTCATTATAACGTTTCATAATAACGCAAGGACCGTATGTAATACTCCAGGTAAACCTGAAGTAGAAACACAGCATCTAATGGAAAACCTCAGCAAGATCAATAACCATTCACACGACTTGGTAAAAGAAAATTTACACAGAACAGATAATGGGATCAAAAATTAACCTGATCATAATCATAAAAATATTATGTTTTGTACATTGTTACCATTAGTATTATTATTGTTCCAACTTACCTTATGATCTTTTTCCATACAGATTGGTATTACCGAGTCTTGTATGTCTGATAATATTCCTGAATTCTAAACTTTGTTTGTCTATTGGTTAATCCAGACTATTTGGATTAACACTTCTAAAGTATGTTCTTAATGGTGTTTTGTCTCTACATTAGATGTTCAGGTGGATCAGTATATGCTTATGATTTTATAGAGAATTCTGACATCATGGAGTAGTACTAATAAATAATGCACCTATTGAACACACTGTGAAGGCATACAGCTCCCATGTTGACAATGAGTTGTTTATTCAACACACTGTGAAGGCATACAGCTCCCCATGTTAACAAAGAGTTGTTTATCAAAAACACTGTGAAGGCATACAGCTCCCCATGTTAACAAAGAGTTGTTTATTAAAAACACTGTGAAGGCATACAGCTCCCCATGTTAACAAAGAGTTCTTTATCAAAAACACTGTGAAGGCATACAGCTCCCCATGTTAACACAGAGTTGTTTATTAAAAACACTGTGAAGGCATACAGCTCCCCATGTTAACAAAGATTTCTTTATTAAAAACACTATGAAGGCATACAGCTCCCCATGTTGACAAAGAGTTGTTTATTCAACACACTGTGAAAACATACGGTTTCCCAAGATGACAAAGAGTTGTTAAATCTGAACGTTGATCTTCAATGGGCTGCCACTCTTCAGGAAGATCTAACAAGACATACAATTCGTTCAGCAGTTAGACAGCTAAAGGCACATAAAACATAGGAACCATCGGAAAGTAACATAAGATTCGAATATTGACGAGTATCTTACAGTAAGTGACGGGTTTTATGACAGTGTTCCACCAGTTATAAAGACACACAAACACACGGCTTTTGCCGGATATTCATTGTCGAATAGGATTGTAATATCGTATTTTTCTTTATTATTCTTACTTTCTTTAGTATTACACATCTTGCAACATACACAATCTATGATGTTTATCTTTATACTGTTGAGTGGTTTGTTTTACAATCGAGGTATTTAGGCCTATGTGTTGGTCTTATATAGACTCCTGTGATATATGACTTGCGTGTTTGGGCAGTAATCACGTTATGACATGAAGGATTGTATTTATTATTTCCAATACAATTCGTATCGCAGGATACTGTTCGTTTAGTTTGTTAATAAGTTCTTAAGCCTTATTTGTTGCATATGGCCACATTAAATATCTCAGCCAAATCGTGGGTGTAGAGATACTATTTTGAATACGTTAACATTGAAAATTCCATGTATAAATTACAGGGTACCAGTGAAATGGGAGACCTCATGTCTAGGCATTGATACTGATGGTACTTATCTTGGTACCAGAAGTAAGTTGTTTTTTACAGAAGATTCGAGTTAGTTACGTTGAAGGTACTTTAGTGATATGGTCACACACTATAGAAAAGAAACACTGAGGCACCTAACCATAACAGCGATGAAATGAGATCATACAATACCAAGTATTTAATTTAACGTATGTTTTTGATAATCTTGCTTTAGACCTTAAAATTTTATTACTTTGGTTACTTGGAAAATAATATTTTTTTTTGGCCCGGCATGGCCATGCGTGTTAAGGCGTGCGACTCGTAATCTGAGGGTCGCGGGTTCGCATCCCCGTCGCACCAAACATGCTCGCCTTTTCAGCCGTGGGGGCGTTATAATGTTACGGTCAATCCCACTATTCGTTGGTAAAAGAGTAGCCCAAGAGTTGGCGGTGGGTGGTGATGACTACCTGCCTTCCCTCTAGTCTTACACTACTAAATTAGAGACGGCTAGCACAGATAGCCCTCGAGTAGCTTTGTGCGAAATTCAACAAACAAACAAAACAATTTTTTTAAATTCATTTCAATTTTAATCACATAACTAGGTAATATAATATGTTTTAAATCTCACATTAATATATTTTTAGGAAACGGATGTGTGTCCATCCAGATTACACTCATCTCAAATAATTGTTTCTCACGGTCATCTCGACGTAGTTCTATTCAGTAAACAGCCATTCAATTGGTTAAAATTTATGTTTCTAAAGATGCAATACTGATAATCTTATTTATAAGAAGTTTTGTAAACGAACTGAATTCGGCATTCCTCAGTGTTAGATGTGTCTTGGAATACCACAACTCAGTTTGTTGAATTTCGGAATGTTCTACCGGTAGAATAACAACATTTTGGAAAAATGAATATGAAGAAAACGAAGGGAAAAACAAATAGTAAAATCAATTATACGATTCGTTGTAAGCCCTACTAAGAGCTACTCTTAATAATTTATGTTAATTTATATGGACATTTGATGTTAAAATAAAAAATATCACTTTTTCTACAGTAAAAATTGTAAATTCACGTTTTAATATATTGCAGCATTGAAATTATTTATAAAAGCTAGTTTGCAAAGTATTGTTTATGTCGTTTCATGCAAATAAAGATATGTTATAGTTTTAGATTTTAAAGAAAATGCACGTGCAGTAAATATGTTTTATTTTTACTCGAGTTTCAAATAGGTGTGACATATATACTAAAATTTTGTGTGTACAAATTCAATGTTTTGTTGTGTCCTGAGAATTCTATCAATAAGTTCAAAGAAATGGATTACTGATTCAAATTTTTGAGAGGACAGGTGTTATAACGTCAGCCTACTGTTAACAAACACATAAATAAACAAGGATCACTAATCAAAACTTTTGAAGGTGGAGTGAATTAAGACAATATCAAAATTACCGGATAACATATTTAGTTTTCAGCTAATTTGTAGAAAGAACGTATATTGGTGGTTAAGTATTAGATTTTGTGTAGTTAGGTACAAATGCAACTTGAGTGAATTACCACGAGTTTATATATTTTGTAGAATTTCGATATTTCTATTATTCAGCAATAAATTCCAACTACAGTCAATCTAGTATACGCAAAGGAGACTTAAAACAAAACAAAAAATAAAGCTTATCCTTTCTTACAGGAAAGAATTATTAATAATTAGAAAATAAAATAAACATATTAATAAAAATACAGCATGTTATAACTTTAATGCAATTAACTAAATATAGTATCCTAATATTTTAAATGAACAACAGAAATAACTAATTAAATCATAAATTTGATAGATAGTTTTTAAATAAAAGTTATTTTGTTCTAAAGATTTTATATATTTCATATTACTTGGTATAACATTCCACATTTTACCCTTACATAAGTGGTTAAACATTCACTAATTGATGTTTAAAGAAGAGTGGAATGGTACCAGCATGTATTTTTCATCATGTGGATGTTCTTGTTATTTAAAAACGTTCGAAGACTGGGCTTAGTAGTTAATTTACTTTTACTACAAGTATAAAGGTACCTACTAAATAAATATTTAATCTTTTCATGAAATAACTGATACACAGAATTCTGATAGTTTAAACCCAAAATTATTCTCACAATTTCTTAAAGCAGTAGCAAATGATTTTATTTTATTCTGATGAATTTTCTCAGCATGTATTTGGATTTCCTGTTAACCAATATTTTTACTTTTATCATACCAAAATACCTTACCAACTATTTTCCTAACACTTTTAATTTGCTCAGATTAATTTAGTTAATCGACATTTAAAACACGCGAATGTTTTTCTGATAAACATCTTTGAAGCAATACTTTATTAAAATATATATTTACTTCCTTACTATTTTTTTTTTCAAATTTATTGTAAAACAGTATACATTTAATCTTTTTTAAAGGATTTACAAAGAAATTATTTTCAGTACGTTAACAATTTAGTCTATCTAATAACAATTTAATCATTTCAATTGAATATTTTAATTTTTATCATGAACTAAAACTGTAGTGTAATCTTAAGAATAAAAAGCTTCTTTAAATCAAATAACTGTTTTTCAATAACTTTTTGAGATTTTATACATTTTACCTTTTATTTCTACAATATATATGAACAATTACGTGTCATTTACGTAATCAAATGATTTAGATAAGTCTGTTAACACTGCCATGCCAAATTCTTTTTTTTTTGTCCATATTATGAATAACGCTTTTGTATAAAATTTGAATCCCTTGTTGTGTTCATTTGGCCTTACAAAAAATATACTGATATCCAGATTATAAATCAAATTTATTGGCAATTGTTATAATATTTTTGGGAATATATATAGAAGAGTTACTCTTTTATAATTATTAATTTGCATTTTATCTCAATTTATAATTATTAATATTACTCTTTTCAAAGAGTCTTGAAATATTTATTTTACAGTACTTAAATTAAATATGATTACAAGAGACTCAAAGATTTATAATTACTAAATTTATTATCCAACCAGCTACTTTAAGATAAAAAATAATTACAATGAGTAATCGCTATTGGTTTCAAAACTATAATTGTAAAATTATTGTTTGGATTATCAAACTTATATTTATTATCTTTATGACCAATTAGCTTCACCAATTGTTCTACTCCATTAATATAACACATTAAATGCATTTGCGTTACTTAATTAAATTATCTTAGCAATATGAACAATGTTGTTAGCAAATGACTGTTTTATTAATGATTTATTTGATAATAAATTAATAATTTAGTTCCACGTATTCTTTTGCGTCACAGTGTGAAACTAAGGTACAATCAAAGTTTTTGCTGAGAGTTTTATAGTGAATGTGTATGTGTTTTCTTACAACAAAGCCACATCGGGCTATCTGCTGATTCCACAGAATTTGTAATGCAAATCTGACTACAAAGTTGAAAATAGGCTTACTACGTAAACCAGTACATTATGGTAAGTCGTAAAACAAGTTAAATACATTGTTTTTATTAAAAAAATACAATCTAAAAAGTAGTTTATTGTATCTTAGTGTTATTGGTAGAGTATAATATAAAACAGGTATTAACATTTTGTACACATCAGAGACTAGTTATTGTTACTTCAAATAAAGTTCCATTTTCAAGTGTTGTATAATTGAAGATAAACGTTATCACTATTGTGAAGAGAAACTAGTGATAAAATAACTATGTTTTGTTAAACGTTAGGCTAAACATTAACAGTAGTGTCAATAGACAACGGTATTTAATAAAAAGTATTTATTTCCAGGCTATAAGTATAAATACAGTGGCTGGAATTAGTGTAGAAATTAATCATTCACAGTATATTAGGTGTTATGGGTGCAATGAGTGTATTTTATCTGGGAACTCGGGAGAGGCATGTCTTTTTTAAGGAAGTTAGTAATGAAGATGTACAATATGTAAGTAGATTTTGTACGTTAGAAGTTACATATTTAAAGTAGAAGAAACAGAGAAAGAAAAGGGTAAACTATGGGAAATGATAGTAGGATTTCAAGTGGAATTGGGCAAATAAATAGTAACTGGGTTTTAATTATAATAAATTTATAATAGTTTATAGGTTATCATAGTTTGAATTAAAAGTATAATTCATATGGGGATGACGTTAAACCTCTAGAAATGAATTCCAGCAATCGTTAATCCATTCTAAAGTTGTACCTAGTTTTTTGATCTTGCATTTCGTGTAAGATAAAAATTTAGGACAAATGTCCCTCTTTTCTATTTAGAATCGATTAGAGAGTTTGCTGCCTCTTTAAAGTCAGTTAAGAATCTATGTTCTTGAGACATCTTGATGGAAATGTCTACGCGAAAACATCCAAATGGTTTCTGCAGTGCGAGAAAATATAACTAATCAAGTATTGCATGTTGAGTGAGACGTGAGTCGCTATTGTGAGTGCTAATTACAAGATAATAAAAAAAAAATAAGTGGACGCTAGTTTGAACAGAAAGCAATAATTCGAGAGAGTTGCATGATTTCTAACCAGATGTCAACTCGAAATCAACAGCATCGACCTTCTGCTTCACCTTATATTGTAAGGTTAATACAATTCATACGTGGTCTTGACTTGTTCCAATTTGAAGGATTCGCGTAATTTTATGCTTAGAATACGAAACATCTGAAACCACAGAAGAGCCAAACATTGCCAACATTGTAGATAAAATACGAGACACGTCAGCAACAGATTAAACACGAAATAAGTGAAACGACAGACGATCCAAAAAATAGCTAAAATATATATAAAAGTGTGTGGGTGTGTATGTTATTCTTTTAGAAAAGCCACATCAGGCTATCTGCTCTGTCTACCGAGAGGAATCGAATCCCCTGATTATAGCGTTGTAAATCTTACCACTGCACGAGCGGTGGACTCTCTCATGAAAGAATATTTGATGGTGAAACATTTATATGCAAGCACTATTTAATACAGTGTTAATATATATATAAAACGAGATATCACACATATATTACCAAATTTATTTAAATAAATCCCATCCTTCTGTATTTATTGCTCTTTTCAAGTTCTTGCGTCGTGATATCTATTTCTAACATGCAATAACCTTCTGCTAAGTATTCCGTCTCTAATTTATCAGTGTAAGACTAGAGGGAAGGCAGCGACTCATCATCACCCACCGTCAACTCTTGGGCTACTTTTTTACCAACGAGTAGTGGGATTAACCAAAACATTATAACGCTCCCACGGCTAAAAAGGGCGATAATGTTTGTTATGAGGGGGATTCGGACCCGTGATCGTCAGATTACGAGTCGAGTGCCTTATCTAAAACCGTGAAGTGTATAATGTGAATGATAAACGTATTTAGTAAAAACTTCAGTACTTGAGATGGAACTCAAAGTTAAATATCATTAATACATAAACACGTGTTCTACTACACACTCATTAATACAAAAACACGTGTTCTACTACACAATCATTAATACATAAACACGTGTTCTACTACACAATCATTAATACATAAACACGTGTTCTACTACACAATCATTAATACATAAACACGTGTTCTACTACACAATCATTAATACATAAACACGTGTTCTACTACACAATCATTAATACATAAACACGTGTTCTACTACACAATCATTAATACATAAACACGTGTTCTACTACACAATCATTAATGCACAAACACGTGTTCTACTACACAATCATTAATACATAAACACGTGTTCTACTACACAATCATTAATACATAAACACGTGTTCTACTACACAATCATTAATACATAAACGCGTGTTCTACTACACAATTATTAATACATAAACGCGTGTTCTACTACACAATCATTAATACATAAACACGTGTTCTACTACACAATCATTAATACATAAACACGTGTTCTACTACACAATCATTAATACATAAACACGTGTTCTACTACACACTCATTAATACATAAACACGTGTTCTACTACACAATTATTAATACATAAACACGTGTTCTACTACACAATCATTAATACATAAACACGTGTTCTACTACACACTCATTAATACATAAACACGTGTTCTACTACACAATCATTAATACACAAACACGTGTTCTACTACACAATCATTAATGCACAAACACGTGTTCTACTACACAATCATTAATACATAAACACGTGTTCTACTACACAATCATTAATACATAAACGCGTGTTCTACTACACAATCATTAATACATAAACACGTGTTCTACTACACAATCATTAATACATAAACACGTGTTCTACTACACAATCATTAATACATAAACACGTGTTCTACTACACACTCATTAATACATAAACACGTGTTCTACTACACAATTATTAATACATAAACACGTGTTCTACTACACAATCATTAATACATAAACACGTGTTCTACTACACAATCATTAATACATAAACACGTGTTCTACTACACAATCATTAATACATAAACACGTGTTCTACTACACAATCATTAATACATAAACACGTGTTCTACTACACAATCATTAATACATAAACACGTGTTCTACTACACAATCATTAATACATAAACACGTGTTCTACTACACACTCATTAATACATAAACACGTGTTCTACTACACAATTATTAATACATAAACGCGTGTTCTACTACACAATCATTAATACATAAACGCGTGTTCTGCTACACACTCATTAATACATAAACGCGTGTTCTGCTACACAATCATTAATACATAAACGCGTGTTCTGCTACACAATCATTAATACATAAACGCGTGTTCTACTACACAATCATTAATGCATAAACACGTGTTCTACTACACAATCATTAATACATAAACGCGTGTTCTGCTACACAATCATTAATACATAAACACGTGTTCTACTACACAATCATTAATACATAAACACGTGTTCTACTACACAATCATTAATACATAAACACGTGTTCTACTACACAATCATTAATGCATAAACACGTGTTCTACTACACAATCATTAATGCATAAACACGTGTTCTACTACACAATCATTAATACATAAACACGTGTTCTACTACACAATCATTAATACATAAACACGTGTTCTACTACACAATCATTAATACATAAACACGTGTTCTACTACACAATCATTAATACATAAACACGTGTTCTACTACACAATCATTAATACATAAACACGTGTTCTACTACACAATCATTAATACATAAACGCGTGTTCTACTACACACTCATTAATACATAAACGCGTGTTCTACTACACAATCATTAATACATAAACACGTGTTCTACTACACAATCATTAATACATAAACACGTGTTCTGCTACACAATCATTAATACATAAACGCGTGTTCTACTACACAATCATTAATACATAAACACGTGTTCTACTACACAATCATTAATACATAAACACGTGTTCTACTACACAATCATTAATACATAAACACGTGTTCTGCTACACACTCATTAATGCATAAACACGTGTTCTGCTACACAATCATTAATGCATAAACGCGTGTTCTGCTACACAATCATTAATACATAAACGCGTGTTCTGCTACACACTCATTAATACATAAACGCGTGTTCTGCTACACAATCATTAATACATAAACGCGTGTTCTGCTACACAGTCATTAATGCATAAACGCGTGTTCTGCTACACAATCATTAATACATAAACACGTGTTCTGCTACACAATCATTAATACATAAACGCGTGTTCTGCTACACAATCATTAATACATAAACACGTGTTCTGCTACACAATCATTAACACATTAACGCGTGTTCTGCTACACAATCATTAATACATAAACGCGTGTTCTGCTACACACTCATTAATACATAAACACGTGTTCTACTACACAATCATTAATACATAAACACGTGTTCTACTACACAATCATTAATACATAAACACGTGTTCTGCTACACAATCATTAATACATAAACACGTGTTCTACTACGCACTCATTAATACATAAACGCGTGTTCTACTACACAATCATTAATGCATAAACGCGTGTTCTGCTACACAATCATTAATACATAAACGCGTGTTCTGCTACACAATCATTAATACATAAACACGTGTTCTACTACACACTCATTAATGCATAAACGCGTGTTCTGCTACACAATCATTAATACATAAACGCGTGTTCTGCTACACAATCATTAACACATAAACGCGTGTTCTGCTACACAATCATTAACACATAAACACGTGTTCTGCTACACAATCATTAATACATAAACACGTGTTCTACTACACAATCATTAATACATAAACACGTGTTCTGCTACACAATCATTAACACATAAACACGTGTTCTACTACACAATCATTAATACATAAACACGTGTTCTGCTACACAATCATTAACACATTAACGCGTGTTCTACTACACAATCATTAATACATAAACACGTGTTCTGCTACACAATCATTAACACATTAACACGTGTTCTGCTACACAATCATTAACACATTAACACGTGTTCTGCTACACAATCATTAATACATAAACACGTGTTCTGCTACACAATCATTAATACATTAATGCGTGTTCTACTACACAATCATTAACACATAAACACGTGTTCTACTACACAATCATTAATGCATAAACACGTGTTCTACTACACAATCATTAATACATAAACGCGTGTTCTGCTACACAATCATTAATACATAAACACGTGTTCTACTACACAATCATTAATACATAAACACGTGTTCTACTACACAATCATTAATACATAAACACGTGTTCTGCTACACAATCATTAATACATAAACACGTGTTCTGCTACACAATCATTAATACATAAACACGTGTTCTGCTACACAATCATTAATACATAAACACGTGTTCTGCTACACAATCATTAACACATTAACACGTGTTCTGCTACACAATCATTAACACATTAACGCGTGTTCTACTACACACTCATTAATACATAAACACGTGTTCTGCTACACAATCATTAACACATAAACGCGTGTTCTGCTACACATCATTAATGCATAAACGCGTGTTCTGCTACGCACTCATTAATGCATAAACACGCGTGTTCTGCTACACAATCATTAACACATTAACACGTGTTCTGCTACACACTCATTAATACATAAACGCGTGTTCTGCTACACAATCGTTAATGCACAAACACGTGTTTCTACTACACAATCATTAATACATAAACACGTGTTCTGCTACACAATCATTAATACATAAACACGTGTTCTGCTACACAATCATTAATACATAAACACGTGTTCTACTACACAATCATTAATACATAAACACGTGTTCTACTACACACTCATTAATACATAAACACGTGTTCTACTACACAATCATTAACACATTAACACGTGTTCTACTACACAATCATTAATACATAAACACGTGTTCTACTACACAATCATTAACACATAAACACGTGTTCTACTACACAATCATTAATACATAAACACGTGTTCTACTACACAATCATTAACACATAAACACGTGTTCTACTACACAACTTTTATGGCTTCTCTTTTAACATTTTTTTGTTTTACTTCAAAGTGAAAATCTAAATTAACATAATATTAAGTAAAATAATTCAGAAAATGAACACATTTGTTTCCTTTGAAATATCAGTATTTCTACTTATTTCTGCGTTACGTTGAAATACTAATGCAGCGGCTTTACTATCATAACATTTTCTTTTACCAATGACTTATCCACTCTTGACATTTTTCTAACTTTGTTTTATTTTCCAAAATCTGCTATTCAAAAACTTTAAACAATATCACAATCATGTATTATAACGAATAGTTATTTTCAAAGCCCAGGTGATGGATATGAACGTTAAATATCCTAACAAAACTTGGCTATCTTTACATTTCACAAAAAACAAACAACCAATAATGTGTGACAAACGTAAGTCACAAACATTATTCTTGTCGTTCTCATAAGTCAATGAACTAAAATAAATTTGTGTTAAATTTAACATTTCTACCCATTAAGCTTACGTTTAAACATGTCTAACCTGGTATCAAATACTTTAATAATAAGGTAAGATATTTAATACTAAACTGGTTTCAAAAGGTAAACAGTTACAAATGGGACAAAAGGATCAAATCTACTTTATAGTTTTAAAAATAATAAACTTTGTGCCATGAAAGATATGACAATTAATTCATAACTGAAATGAGTCCAAAAATATTAGTGCATATTAGTACTATATGAAAGATAAACCTTAATGGCCATCAGCAGTCATATAAAGCATTACTAACTTTCACTTACTTCGTTAGAATATTACCTTTTTTATCATGTTACCTTAAGCGTTATTATCTATGTGATTAACGGATATGTTGGTTTAAATTCAACTGAAACTTCCGGTTACGGATGTTCACGTTTTCCAGTTGAAAAACTAACAGGATTTACGAATCACTGAACAGTTCTGTTATTAATGCGACACATACTAGTGCTAGAAGCAATGAACTTTACAGATGAAACAACACTTAATATTAACTGAAAATATTATAATAAATTGGGCAAAATATTTCTTGATTTCTATATCCATGTCAAACTGTAGCGCCATGTTGTTACATCTGAATAATGCTGACCACATAAATACTCGTATCAGGAACACGTTTTTGTTTGTCTCCCCATTCACACTTCCTACAGATGCTTTAGTTCGGGTTTCTGATCGAGTTCTCATTTTCCGAACTACCCACAGCAACCGTACCAGAAATACCATCATGGCTTGAACTTGTTCAATCCGTTTATCATTTAAAATAAACAAGGACCTTAATTTCCTTCCCAGACATAAATAAGAATCTATATTTTCTTGCTTATAATAATTTTTTACTGGCATATACTGTAAACTTTCTGTCTAAAGATGTCATTATACATGTTCAAAATCAGTACTTAATGAAAATATTTCACATATACCAACATGGCTTATAACCGTCATGACAAAGTAAAACAATTTATGCCCCTTGATGAAACTCAAAGTAAGAATGAAAAGAAATATACATAAAAATAAGAATCAAGATGTACTTCTAATATTTTATTTAAATGTTTCGTAAGCGATGTACACGTGATTTCGTCGAACTTTACGATTGGTTTGGTTTGGTTTGAATTTCGCGTAAAGCTACTCGAGGGTTATCTGCGCTAGTCGCCCATATTTAGTAGTGTAAAACTAGAGGGAAGGCAGTTAGACATCACCACCCACATTGGCTACTCTTTTACCAACGAACAGTGGGATTGACCATGTCTTTATAACGCCCCCACGGGTGAAAGGACGAGCATATTTGGTGCGAGGGAGACTCGAACCCGCGACCCTCAGATTACGAGTCGGGCCGCGAATTTTACGATAAAAAATCCTTTTGCCATTTCATTTTTCTCGAATAATATGAGGCAATTAATTTCTTGTGATTAGTGTAACCTCAGCACGAAATACTCTAATTAAACAAATATTTTGATCTACGTTTCATTGTTTTTAACTACGGTATTTTAACACTAATCTCACGTTTCATTGTTTTTAACTACGGTATTTTAACACTAATCTCAAAATTTAAAACATAAAGGTGTATCTATGTTTTCAGATGTTATGTTAAAATAAAACAAGTTCCATTAAAACCTTAGATGGTGGCCAACGTAAAACTTTACATTTTGAGGTGTTAATTCTAAATTAAGAAACACGTTATATAAATTACTTATTTATCAAGAACGTCACCAGAGGAACAGTTTTCACTGTGTATTACAAACACGTTGTTCCCTCTAATGTTCAGTCATTGTAACTCAAGTTCTTACTTATACATATTTGTTGCAGTCGCGACAAGAACTCCAATTTGTAGGACTTGTTGTATTTTTTGCGCTCGACTTATTGCCAAGCGAGTATCAAATTACCAATGAAAAGTTACATAAAATGTGATGAAACAAACAGAAGCATGTCTTCAAGAGAGAGAAAAAAATGCCAAAGACGAAATATTGTAAAAAACGTACTAAGGCAATTAAACATGCTGCAGATAAAAGATAAAGCCATTTGAAAATACCTTGATCAGCTGCAAGGTATGTTTGTACTAAGCATAAAAAAAAAAAAAAAAAAAATCGAACTTACATTGTTACCTTAAAGAAGTAATCGGAACCTCGTTATTGTAATATTCTTTAATAAATCACAAAAAAAAGATGAGAAAATGAAAACCTTTCTAAGGTTTCTGTGTTATAGAAACCAAAAACGAGTTCTCGTTCAGAAATAATATGTTCATTACAGCCCTCCGCTAGTACAGCGGTAAGTCTGCGGATCTATAACGCTAAAATCAGAGGGGTTTGATTCCCCTTGGTGGGCTCAGCACATAGCCCGATGTGGCTTTGCTATAAGAAAACACACAAACATCCTCATTATATCTAAAAGAGAGCTTGTTTAAATATTACAATTACGCGACTTAAGTATTTTTGTTTAGTTTTGAGAATGGTTTATAATTTTATTTCACACACACTTTTTGGAGTATAATTCTGTTTTATACACATTCGCTGTTTTATATGTTAGTTGTGTTACTAGATTTTGGTAAATTGTTACTCTCAAATTTGTTTTAACGTATGTGGTGGAAGCCAGTGAAACATAATGTTGTTCATGTTATCAGTTAGTCATATTTTGTTTAGAATTAAGCACAAAGCTACACAATGGGATATCTGTGCTCTGCTGGTCATGGGTATCAAACTCTGGGTTTTAGTTATGTGGGTCCCCAGACATACCGCTGTGCTGCTGGGAATCCATTCAATCAATGAGGTTGATATTAAGCGAGAAATATATTTATTACAACAAGTAAAATGTATGTGAAATTATATAATATAGATTTTTTTTCTAATGAAAAGTCTAGAATGGTTTTTTTTTCATGTAAAAAGTAATGTTTTGTTACTATATAATATCTTCTTATGCATATGCCTAAGTTCCCAGTACCTCAGTCGGAAGACATAACGTTAAAAAAACAGGGTTTAAGTATCTGTGGCGACACAGCAAAGATAGCCCATTGTATAGCTTGGCGCTGAAACACTAATAAAAAGAATGAATTATATGTGTCTTTAATATTAATAAAAAATAAGTTTGTCATTAAAAACATTCACACACTACTCTCTCACAAGGACTGTCATTTCTTAAAATGTAACTTAACATTTTAAATACAAAATACGTTCAGTTCTATAGGAAATTTAACAATGATCATGATACATAATAACACACTATTTTGAAAACTTTCGTATCTATGCTTCAATTCCTTGAGATATAGTTTAGGGTAATAGTTAACCGTTTTAGTGTACTGACAGCCATTATTAGATGGAACTGTAAAGTTATACAGTAGGAGTGGTTTAATGAGTATTCTTTTGTCAAAAACCGTATCATGGAGAACTGGGATACAATCGTGAATGTTGCATGAAGTTACGTTTTTCAAGTAATTTCCTTGCATGAAAGTAACTCAAGTCATCAGTTATTGTTTTTGGTTGGCATAAATCTGTTTCTTGTTACTTTAATCAACAGTATTGATTTTGCTAATTAATATATCAAATGTAATTTTTTATGCTCAGTTCTATACTTTTATTGTAGTGATTGTTTTACAGTGTTAGCTGTATTTAGGGCTAATCTAAATTTACTACACTAACCCGACGTCGTGAGAATATTATTGGAACAATATCGTTAATAGTGAGGGTACAGCACTGATGAAACAGTTCCTTCCGTTTTCTATAACCATAAACATAAAAACGACTTCAGCTACACTGTGTACCGTTATGATTTGTATTCTTCCTCTAATTAAATATTTCTCTCTTGCAGGAAGGTTATATCAAGTTAGTTTTTAAGTACAAAGTTGCAGAATAGACTATTTGTGATGTGTCTACTGCAAGGATCGAACCGTGCATTTTAGACTTTTTAGCCTTCCCACTTATCGCTGATAAACAGACTTATAAAATTATGAAACGACATGAATGAGAATCAGTCGTTCATCAATAGAACTCTACACTTCTATTGTAGATTAAAAAAAGAAAAACAAATCTCTGTAATGTTGATACGTAAAACAAACCTCTGTAATGTTGATACGTAAAAGAACTTGTGAAAGAATGATTTCACCTGTGTATTTTTCAGCATGCTGTCAGATATACGGAGCGCGATTGCCCTTAATCTAATGTCAGGAAGAATAAAAGTTCGATTTCATATCAGATCTAATGTGCCAGAATTTTCGGACTTTTTAGTAATAAATTCATGATTGTATCTGTGTGTATTTGTGTAGAATTGTATAATACAATTCAACTGAATTCTTTGTCAAAACATGAACACAAATTGAGATATATATATATATACAAAGAGAGTGTAATATATATATGAATTTTGTTAATGTAATATACTACGTTTATTTATATTATTATTGTTAATATTAACACGCACAAATGTATTTCAATCTATACACTCTAAAGAATGCGGTAGAAACTCAAAAATAAAATCTATTATAGTGAATAAATCTCTAGCACTGCAATAAATTACTTTCGTTTTCCAAAATATATCTTGAAATATCGGATCACTTTGTTGAGATATAAAAAAATTATAATATTATTATACACAAACATAAGGTGTAAAGTTATCCTTAATGTACAGAAATGTATTTTATTTCGTAGAGTTATCACATTATTTCCAAATGTATCAGCGGTAAGTGTATCAGATATATAACACTAAAATCTAGAGTTCTATTTCTTCAGGTAGACAAACACAAACAGTCAATTTTTTTGTAGTTCCGAACAGAGAGCATGCTAATATTCATTCTTCACTTGCGTAGGTTGAGGCTTCCTATGAAACGGAATAACACAGAACCTTCTTATTATAGATCGTACGTATCCAGTACGTGTTTTTATTCCGAAAGTTTCAGAATATGTTTAGTTTGGAAATTCAAATTTCACAGAGCACTCATACATTAATAAATCACCTCAGAGCGAGTGGGTGTTTTCCTGTAGGAAGTTATAACAATTTTTAAAGTAAGCTATTGATATATTAGTCCAGAAGGTATTGCTTCTAATTTAGAAATCCAAAACGTGTAATAATTATTAATGAATTTATATGCATGGTCTTTGAGTTGTCCTTCATTCATTGCACGTGAAATTTCAAGAATAAGTAACATTATTACCACTAGTTTATTTTTCTATCAGATAAAGTATTTAAAATCTACTCACCTTTACTATACACGCAATTATTTTTAAGCTTTCTAAAATACGAAAATTTTAAATTTATTGGTGTATAAAGTGTTCATCTTTAGGTTTTTTGTTACGTCAATAATGAACGAAACAGAAATTCGTGTTTTTTTTTCCATTTGTTTATCTGATTGGATACAAAGTAAGCATTTCAATTGATACTAACAATCTATCTTCGTGTTACACCGAACAATTACTTTACAAATAAGTTTTTGCAACAACTTGGAGATAATTTAAAAGTAGCAGTAAATTTGTAGAACCAAACAAACTTCTAAGTAGTTATCATCAGTACTTTAAGTAATAAAATGGGCAATTGTGAAGCCAGAAAAACGGCACATTTGAGGATCAAGTTTCATGTTCCATGATACTAGATTAATGTTAAATTTTATTATTTACACGTGATATATTTAACACGTAATCTGGAGCACAATAAATGCCTGTTCTCATGTTAATTTCATCTTCTGCAGAAAAGTTAGTTTTACTTATATAATCAGAAGGTTAATAAAATAAACATATTTTACAGTTTAATGTTGATTCACGAACCTAGTTACTAATTCAATGGTACAAAAACAGCTTTTTAGAAGGAAAGGACTTTTTAATTGTCACAAAATGCGATGAACAGGTTACGTTATAATCAAATAGTATATGGTAATATAAATTACTAACAATGCCCTAAGTGCAAAGATTATTTGAACTGGTAAGTATTATTTGTAACTTGAACTTTCCCTTCACTCTTTCACTGTATCGATAATCTAATTACGAGGCAAAATGGTGTTTTTTATACCAGTAAAAGAAATGACTTCCACTGAAGAGACTGTTTAGAAAAAGTTCAAAGAGGCTTAAAAAATAATCATGAGTTGATAAAATATAACACGCCTAAACCTTGAAGTTAAAATAATGTATAAACTGTGGATAAAGTTATGACAACTATGTGCATATTTTACACATGATTTGATACTCTAAATATTATTTATAACTTCAACTTGTCCAACACATTATAATGATCTGCTATCATAAGCCCAAATAATCTTTTTTATGTCAGTAAAAGTAGTTTTTAACTAAAATGCTTTTTATATCAAGTTTTTAGTTTGTATATATAAAATTATCACCAGACGTTTCCATGTATTTCGAAAAACTCCCAGACTGACTACATGAGGCTTAGCATTACCAGGTAGTTAAGGCACTCGACTCGTAATCAGAGGGTCACGGGTTCGAATCCCCGTCACACCAAACATACTCACCTTTTCATCAGTGGGGGCGTTATAATGTGACGGTCAATCCCACTATTCGTTGGTAAAAGAGAGTAGCCCAAGAGTTGGCGGTGGGTGGTGATGACTAGTTACCTTCTCTCTAGTCTTACACTCCGCACTTAAACTGCTAGAAACTGGGTTTCGATATCCGTAGTTGGCAGAGCAAAGATAACCCTTTGTGTAAGTTGGTGCCTAATAAACAAGCTTACACACGAAATTCCTGAATTATTTTATTTCCAAGACACATAATTGTGGTGATTAGTGTTTCTTTATGAGTTTCGCGAGAGTTTCACATTGAAAGAGAGTATTCGGTACAATCCTCACATTGATTTCCTGATTTTATAATAAAAAGATATATTAACTAATATTGTCTCAGTATTTTGTTTTCAATAATTTTTTAAACTATTAAAAAAGTTTTTTTTTCAGTTTTGACTTCCTAAAGCAAAAAAATTCAACAGGATAACTTCATTCATGACCTTCACAAAAATCCACAATAATAAGACAATAACATGTGACTTTAACCCCGTCGCACCAAACATGCTCGCTCTTTCAGCCATGGTATGCAGGTATCGCTATTCAAGTTTCTTCAGACTACCAGATGAAACTGATGAATGTAATGAGACATTTTACAGTGATATTAAGATTTCAGCTGAGATTAATGAAGTCATAATTATGGGTGATTTGAATTTCAGGCAGTTAGGAAATGCCTTAATTAGGCATTAATTAGGAAATGCCTTAATTAGACATTAATTAGGAAATGCCTTAATTAGACATTAATTAGGAAATGCTGTATTCAAACTATGGAAAAGAAAGGTTTCTAGAAACTATTCAAGATGGAAGTTTTTACCAACAGGTCAAAGAACATACTGGAAATAATGTTATTTTAGATTTATTTCTAACTTCTAATATAGAAATAGTTAAAACGGTGCAAATTTGGAACGTCTCGGTTTGTTTTGAATTTCGCGCCAAGCTGCACGAGGGCTATCTGTGCTAGCTGTCCCAAATTTAGCAGGCTAAGACTAGAGGGAAGGCAGCTAGTCATCACCACCCACCAACGACTCTTGGGTTACTCTTTTACCAACGAATAGTGGTATTAACCGTCACTCTTCAACGCCCCCCACGGCTGAAAGTGCGAACATATTTGGTGTGACAGGGATTCGAACTCGTGACCCTTGGATTACGAGTGCCTTAACCACCTGGCCATGCCGGTCCAAGAACGCATCGGTAAAAGTGATAATTGCTGTATCAGGTTTAATATTTTGCTGCATACAAAAATCAGGAATAATAATATTTAAAACCAAATTAAAAAAAAAAGCTTTTCAAGGGATTCAACAAAAAATATCCGTTGGAAAGACACTGAGAAAACGTAGAACATTTTAAAATAAAATATTTCAATATATAAAAAAATGTATTCCTTACAAAAAGGATAGCTGTAAGTAAAGAAAAATAGATTCCCAAAGGGTATGAAATAAAATTAAAGAAAAGCATCACAAATTTAAGAAACTGAAATTATAGAAGATTATAGATAAAGAAAGTTAGTAAAACAGGAAATTAGAATACTCAAAAGGATATATGAAAAAAATGTAGCTGTAACCATAAACATTAAAAGTAAAGATTTTTAAAAGTCCATTATGGGTAAACAAAATGTTAGATGGGGATAGAACCCCTGAGGGATGACAAAGGAAAGCTTGTATCTGATGATTACGAAATGGCCAGATTATTACATTATGCCTTTTTTCAGTTTTTAACGAAGACTTAAGCAGCATTTTTCATATTGAACAATTGATAGATGGAAACAAAGTTGAACAAGACAACTGCATAAAGCCTGAATTTGTTAAAATAAAACAGGGAAACATAAAATGATGAGGCTCCTTGGCGAGATGATATTTCTCCGAGGGTTCTAATAGAGGTCAAGGATTTGATATGTGAGCTACTTGCCATGATTGTTTTGTTTATCCTAGAATAGTGGACAAGATTGAAATTTAGCTGATGTCTTCCCTATCTTCAAGGGAGATAACAGAAATTATAGGCCTATTATAAATTATGAAAAAGACTTTGGAAAATTTTATAAAAGATAATTTGCAAAGTCATTTAACAAAGTTTAGAATTTTATCAGGTCGTCAACGTAGTTTTACTAAAGGAAAATCTTGCTTTACATATACTTTGAAGTGCTTTGGAAATATTACTGCATATGTAGATGAATGTAAGGATGTAATTTGGCGTATCTGGGTTTTCATAAAGCATTTAACAAGGTGCCTTATAAAAAGCTTGTAAAGAAACGTGTACCTGTGGGATAAGTTAATTAATTAGATAGTCGAGTGGCTTGATAGAAGAAAGTAGAGAGTTGTAATAAATGGAGTTCAGTCAAACTGGATTAATATTAAAAGTGGTGTACCATAGAGTTCAGTCTTACGACCATTGCTCTTTGTGATTTACATTAATGACAAAGATGGTGGGTCAATAAAGTACTAAAATTTGTAGATGATATAAATGTTTTGGGTGTCACAAACTGTAAAGAGGATACTGCTGCTTTATAAAAGCCGGGTGAATAAATGACAGATGGGTTTTAATTATGATAAGTGTAATATATTGCATGTGGGTTATCATAATTTGAATTATATGTAGAATTGAGAGAGGAATAGTCTTAAAAGTGTCATGAAAGAAAAGGATATTGATGTAATGGTTGATCAGTCTTGTAAGCCAACCAAGCAATGTGATGTTTTGCAGGACAAATAGTATTTTAGGTTGTATCTACTGAAATATTGAATACTGTTCTAAATAGGGTTTAATTTCATTCTATAGATCAATGGTTAAACCACATTTGAGATATTGTGTTTAGTCTCTTTTCCTTAGTAAAACCATTGAGTTGTTGGAAAGGGTTCAGAGTAGGGTTACTTAAGTGATACCTGGGATAGAGGAGTTGTCATATGAGGAGAGACTAAGATTCTTAAAATTGTTTTCTCTTGGGTAGGAGGTGTTAGAGGATCTAATTGAAGTATTTAAGATTGTAAAGGGATCGATAATGTTGATACATCAATATGTTTGATACTTAAAGCTAGAAATAAAAGAAGGTGACACAAATATAGATTTAGGCAAGGCAGAAACCTCCTCAGCTAAGACAGTTTTATTTTCTCAAATAGGATGGTTGGCATACGGAATAGGTTGCCTTTGGAAACTGTATAGGCAGCAAATGTGAGTGAATTTAAAATAAAGCTTGATAAATATATGGATGATAAAGGCTGACTTTAATTTTTTAAACAGTCTTAACTTGGCTTATAGGATGGAACAGCTGATAGGTCCAACAAGCCATCAAACCATCAGTTCATCAAACCTCCCTCCTTAGAGAATTAGAAATTAGCAGTAGACAATTTTAACTATGATATTATACAATAACAACAATACCTTAAATATAATACATTATCAAAGAATTGTAGAATTTCATTGACTATGTCAGTATATAACAATCAATACAAATGACCTTAAAGTCATAAAATCAAATATTACGCAAATATGCATCATAATAGGTATTATCAACTTCTCTGACATGAATTATCTTCATATCAGATTCTTGTGCTGATAAACTCTAATTTTACAGTGTTCTGTGTTTGCTCTTCATTTGGTTCAAAAATTTCAACGGGCTATGATCAGTGTAAATGATAATAGGTTATTTTGATGCAGATACATACATACTGAAATCTTCTAAAGCTAATGCTACAGCCAATATTTTTGGTTTTTCACAGTAAAATAAATCTTTTGGAAGAAATAACAAACAAGGTATTCAAAGTTTTTGTCATCTGATTGTAAAAGAATAGTGCCAGAACCAAAATCGCTGGCATCAACAGCTAATGCGAAAGGTTTATCAAAGTCAAGTGCCATCTATACAGGGTAAGTGGATAATATACACTCGATCTTCACAAAAGTACATTGACATCCTTCAGACCATTTTAACTCTTGATTTTTCTTCAATAGGTTTGTTAATGGTATAGTAATGTTAGCAACATTTTTACAAACTTCGTGTAATTACCAGCTGTTCCCAAAAATCACGATCTATTCTTTTTGCTCGGAATTCGATAATTCCCAATACAATCAACTTTGGTTTAAATTGGAGAAACTTGGCTGTGGCTTACGACATGACCTAAGTAAAGAACTTTGGCTTTATAAAAGTTTCTTTTTTGCCAAATTTTCACTGAGATACATTTTCTTGATCCAGTCAGAAACATCATGTAATTCACATAAGTGTTTTTTCCCATCTGTCACTGGAAAGTACAACATAATTAACATAAATTCCAACATCTGACAAATTGTTAAAACATTGTTTCTTCATTTGCTGAAAAGCTGATAGAGAATTTTTCATCCCAATAGATATTAAATTGTACTGGTATAATCGATCAAAAGCAACAAAAGCAGAGATTTCTTTTGCTTTGTCAGTTAGAGGAACAGCCTATTATTCCTTCAATAAGTCACGTTTCGTGAAATATCTAGCTTTCCAATTCTTTTATAAATTAAAAAGAAAAGGAGTTTTCTTCCCTCCTTTTCTTCCCTCAAAAGTAAATCATACTTTTGATTTACCCGGTTCGTAAATCGGGTGCTTTCAATTCATCTTTATTTGATCAATCAAGGTATCAGACACTTGCTGTCAAAACAGCAAGTCACGTTTTGTGAAATATCTAGCTTTCCAATTTTATCCACCTTTAGTTCTTGGAATGAGACAGAAATCTCTTTGTCAAAGCACTTACTTTGCGAAAGTCAGATTTAGGAACCAGTACACGAGATAAAGACCAATCATAGACTCTATAATGCCATTTTCCAGCATATAAGATATTTCTTTGCGTATTTATCGGCCTTGATTGGATTTAAATGATAAGAATATTGTTTCACGGCAGAAGAAGCGTGACCTATATCTACATAATAAACAGCGATGCATTCAATCAACAAACAAGCAAATTGCTTTTTCGCTTCAGGAGACAAGTAATCGAATTTTAAATGAAGATTGGACAGAATGTCAGAATAATTGAGTGTTGATGATGCATTCATGTTCTATGTTTTCAAATTTACGGATGTTTGAGTTAAAGTGACTATCACCAGTAACAGAAAACTCAATACTAAATATTTTCGGATGAATCTTGGATGTGATAATGTTTCAACATATTGACATCACACAGTGGAGTCGTCTCCATCTGATCAGGTATTTAAAGCATAGTCTTATAATTGACCTTCCAAACAACATCGTAGGAACCATGATACTTAAGTTTGAGTAGATGTCCCATAGCGTGTAACAATACCAAAACCATGTCACCATAATAGAACTTAGGCTTTGCGGCTTTGAGGTCTCAAATATTTTCATTTTAGTTTGAGATATCTTTGAATTTTTGAAAGCCAATTCACAAACTCATAGGAAAATGGACCAACATAATCTAGTGAGTGAATTTTTTGGGGGTCATCTTCAAATCATTGTTTTTTCAGTAACTTCAGAGGACCATACACTGAATAGCCCAACACCAACTTAAATGTATTAAACCTTAACGACTCCGGAACCGACTCACGAACAGCAAGTAAAATAAATTAACCCCTTCATTCTAATCCTTCTTGCTGTTGAGATAGTAAGTCTATATCATATATTTCAAGGTAGATTGAAATATCTTAAGAGTAATTTGCGATCTTGAATTACACACAGTAGACTTCATTTGTTTAGCAAGAAGCTTATAAACATCATATTAAAACAACCGTGACATAAAATTTGATCCCTGATCAGACTGAATTTATTTGGAAAGCCAACAAAAAAAAAAAATAATTAATGTCTTAGAACGTTTTTGAACTGAATATTTGTTGAAGGAATAGATTCATGGTAAAGATCCAATTCAATCAACAGTCACATGACTGAAGAGTTCTTTGAAAGCTCACAGGTATAACAAATTTTACAAAACTAAAAACACATTGCCAATTTTTTGGCCAAGATAAACGTCTCATAATTTTATCACATCTCTAAAAGACATCTAACTTACCTTTCATGGGGAGTTCATGAGCAACAACCTATATTTCCGAAAAATATGCTTTCAGGGTAACGATTTCATAACTACAGCCCTGGCCTATGAAGCTGGTACATTCGGGTATTTATATATCCTCCTAAACACACCATTTTGAAAAAATAACAATATGGAACTTTCCATTTTATCCTTCTGGAGCGCATATTTAATTAGTAAAGAGATCTATAGTTCCTTTTCTTGTTCAGCGACCACCTTATTTTTAACAAATGGAACTTGTGAGCAAAGTCCTTCAGGTACATCATTGTCATTCACTTTGTCAGTAGGACAATCATCCATAAGATCCCCATTGGCTGCAAAAAATGTCGGAGACAAATCTATAATATTGTCATATCAATACGTGTCTATTATTTGTTTTTAGCTTAATTTTCTAACCTTAGTTTGATTCGCACCACTCAAGGGAAGACGCAGGGATTCTTCTGTACAATATAATCGTTTATAGATGAAACAGGAATCGACTCATTAACCATTTTGGGTTTGGAAACAACTTTTGCCCCATCCAAATCATTTTCCAACAATAACGATGCACCATTAATCGGCAAAGTAGGTCTTACTCCAACCACAACTGGTCTCAAAACTGGGTCTGAATCTAAATAAAGGTTATGAAAGCCACTCTCAATACCTGCTGATTTGGTGAGCTTACGTCCATATGTGAACACGAATACACCGGGTATTGCGTCCTTTACTTGTTTTTTTTTTTCTTTTTCACACTTTACCAATTGGACATAACTAGATTTTCTAACACAAAATGGCGGCAGGCCTTTCTGGTTTTGATAGAAATTTATCTTGAATGTTAGGAGATTTTGAAGTAGAGGATGATTATTTCAAAGAATCCTCAACTTCGGTGGATTGAGCAGATACAGGTTCTTACTGAGATGGTAGGAATTTCTGTTTATGAAAAGTGGTTTTATGTGTTAAAATGTAATAATCAGAATGAGAAGCTGCTTCCTCTAGTGTTTCAACTTTCTTTTCTTTCAAGTATGTTTGAGATTGTCACGTGAACAACGTTTAAATTCATCAATCAGGTATAATTGTCTCAGCCCAAATGCATATTATTACACATTAGATCAAAATAAACCTGTTTTTTATAGACAAATTCTATATAGGTTTGATTATCTTGCGTGTGATAACCTCAAAACCTTTGGCGATAAGTCTCCAGTATTAATTTATACGATTTGAGGATGCACCATACGCTTCTTGTTATTTACCACATAAAACACTTTGTAATAATGATCATTTTATGGTGGTTCATTTTAAGGTTTCGGCAACCTTATCACAATGTTAAAAATATTTAGCAAGTTAATTTTTATTTAACGTTTGTACTTTAATTTAACATATCAATTAAATTAAAATTATCATTTTATCTTGGTCAATCGTAGTTTAGGCTAATTTCCTTTACTTTCAGCATAAATTTCTTTTTTGGTTTCAGCGCAAGCTTTTTCAACCTCGAGATGTTTATTTTCTCTTTCAGCTTCGATAAGAACTTGTTCTTTCTCGGCTTTGATACGAGCTTATTCAAGCTCGTTCTGTTTTAGTTTTAGCTGAATCTCTAGCTTATCTTTATCGCTCAAATCCGATTAGCCAGATATTTCCCTTATACGTTTTCAGGCAACAAATCGAATAGCCTGAAACAGAATTAATGATGATTTAGCTTTAGAAGTTAAATAAAAGTTGACACGTATGCAGTTTATGATATTTGTCAAGAAGATTGACACGCACGGGTTTTTAACGCAATTATATTTTACTATACAAGCAATAACACATTTTAAACTGACAGTTATTAGAAATAATAATCTATATACGGAAGTTTTACAAACTTACAAATGATATTTAGTGTTCTATCTGCTTTGGAACATCCTTAATATTTTATCGTGGATTTGGGATAAGCAAATTAACATTGAGGTAATGTATGTATAATTAACTTAATAGGAAACTAGCTAGCTCTGGTTTCTTCGCCAGCCACATGCCAAGTTTTCTGCTAAAGAAATTATATAATGTTTTATTTAAAAATACTAAGGTGCGATGTTAATCCGCTGAAGTTAAATGGTGTGTAAGTTTCGAAATGTATAAATGTTCCTAGTTAATTATTTGAAGTTCCTGATTAATAAGCGTTATATTAATCATGTGTTTATAACTACTGAGGTATAGCAAATCAATAATATATGCTTTCTCTCAATGCCTCTCGCTGGTTATATTTATAGGTGTGAGGAGAGTTTCTCGAACTTTCGGCTTATGCAACAATATCAACTATACACCAGTGTTTACGTAAAAATATATGTTGTTGGTTATCACACTTGAGAATATTCAACAATTTTAGTGAATATGCGGAAATTTCGCAACACAGATTTAACATTATAAGTTCTTTACATTTCTAAACATAAATTTAACTCAAAAAACATCGATATTAAAATATGTAAATGGAGTAAATCCGTCACACACCTGTCAAAACTTCGAACTTTCGGCTAGCGAATGAACTTTCGTTAACATTCTTAATCATGAATCTATGTTCATTTTTATTAAAGTTCTCGTTATCAAAACATATGTTCTGTAATTAAGACATGCAATGAAATAAAAAAAAACACAGTCACAAGCGATTGTTTGTTTGTATTATTATTCTGTGAAGCATTTTTCAAAGTTTAAACAAGAACTGAGAGTTTAAAAAAAAATGTTCCCTGAAAAATGTTAAAAACACGAGGATTTGTTACAGTTAGTTGACCATGGAAAACTAAACGAAGGCTATCTGTCCCTAATCTAACAGTGTAAGACTAGAGAGAAAGCACCTAGTCATCACAACCCACCGCACACAAATGTTGGGATTGACCATCACATTATAATGCCTCCAGCTGAAAGGGCAAGCAGGTTGGGTAGGGATTCAAACCCGCGACCATCACAGTACGATTCAAGTACCTTAATCACCTGGCCATGCCGGGAATTTTTAACAAACACAAACAATACCAAATAACAGTTCTTCTTGATCAAACGTAAAAATATTCAATTCATCTTTATTTGATCAATCAAATATAAAATCGGCCAACATTAGCAGGCGAGTGCAATATGTCTCCTCCTCGCAATTCAAAGATGGCTAAGTTTGAAACAAAAAATCGTGAAAACTGTTCTAGAACCCACTAGAACTCGTACCCCTGCTCTTAAGAAATATTCTTTGCAGCAATTTATCCTCAACTATAGCTGAGGTCTGTGTTAAAACTAATTGCTGCCTACAATAGTTTTAGATATAAGGATGGAAGTCCTGTATTAAAAATTTCAAGTGCAATTTCAAGCAGCATGCATGATGTTATAGTTCATATACATGTCAATGATAATAAATATTCAAAATTTGAAAAAGTACACTAATAAACAAATCAGCAGGTCTATCGATAGTCGCACCAAACATGCTCGCACTTTCAGCCGTGGGGGCGTTATAATGTTACGGTCAATCCCACTATTCGTTGGTAAAAGAGTAGCCCAAGAGTTGGCGGTGAGTGGTGATGACTAGCTGCCTTCCCTCTAGTCTTAGCCTGCTAAATTAGGGACGGCTAGCTCAGATAGCCCTCGTGTAGCTTTGCGCGAAATTCAAAAAACAAACCAAACCCCTCGGCGGCTCAGTGATAACGATATTATCAAACAAAATGCAGGTTTCGATATTGTGATATCCCTTTATGTAATTTGATTCTTAACAACAAAGAAATAAACTGTTTTTTTATTAATTTGCACAAAACTACTCGAGGGCTATCTGTGCTAGCTGTTCATAATTTAGCAGTGTAAGACTAGAGGGAAGGCAGCTAGTCATCACTACCCACCGCCAACTCTTGGGCTATTCTTTTACCAACGAATAGTGGGATTGACCGTCACATTATAACTCCCCCACGGGTGAAAGAACGAGCATGTTTGGTGCAACGGGGATAAACAAAGAAAGAGAAATACAGTATTATAAAATAGATAAGGTAGCTGTGTTTAGCAAATTCAAATATTAAGCATTGTAAAACAACTGTGTTTATATCAAACATTACGATAATCAATCCCAAAACAGCTATTATTTTGAATTTGCAATAAACAAGTCTTCAGGGATGCAGGGAGTAGAAACATCAGCAGTTAACCAGGTTTTTACAAAAGGTTTTAGGTCTGTTGGTTTAGTTATTAGAAATTCAATACTGCCGTCTTATGAATTTGTTGTTTTGTTTTTTTAATTTCGCGCAAATCTACACGACAGCTATCAACGCTGGCCGTCCCTAATTTTGCAGTGTAAAACTAAAGAGAAGGCAGCTAATTATCACCATCCACCGCCAACTCTTGGGCTACTCTTTTACCAACTAATAGTGGGATTGACTGTCACATTATTAATGCCCTCCCGGGTGAAAGGGCGAGCGTGTTTGATGTGGCGGGGATTCGAACCCGAGACTCTCAGATTACGAGTCGAGTGCCTTAAACCCCTGGCCATGGAAGGGTCCTTACGAATTTAAAGAGGAATTCGGCGAATTTTAAGGGTATTATAACATCGTGTAAAGAAATCTTTTTCTGTGAACTTAATAATTTATCTCTAGATGTTCGTATATGTATTATTATTCTGTGCAGCATTTTTCAAAGTTCAAACGAGAACTGAGAGAGAGAGTTAAAAAAAAAAAAACTGTTCCCTGAAAAATGTATAACACGAGGATTTGTTACAGTTAGGTGACCATGGAAAACGTTGGGATTTCTGATCATCTAGCATATTTCCTATGACCGGTTGTTGACTGGTTTCTTTCACATCCTGTGCGGCAGTGGTTCGTTTTGCTCGGTTGAGATAATAAACTTTAATGAGCACGCAGTGCACGCCTAAAGAAATAATGCATTTTGAACGTGTAATATATATGTTGTGTGTTGTAAACCTTATTTTTTGTGATTATTAGATTTACATTTCTGATGTGACCTGTTTCGATTCGTTTTGTTTGATGAAAAACTAACGTTACCGACATATTAGTGAAATATGAATATATATATAGAGAAAATTACGTTCAGACATTTTGTCAACTACTGGCACGACTGACTAAATCAGTACAAATTCAAATAATTTGTTTTATAAAGGCAGCACTTGAAGTAAATGAAAATTTTTGTTTGAGAAAGCTAAAAGTAAGTTACTCTTATTTGATACTGATTATGTATTATTGACAGTTATAGTTATAGAACCTGTTAAAATACATCTTTGGAAAAATCACCTAAAATGTAAATCCATTGAATGTGTAACTACGAGAATGTCGTTGAACTCTGCTACATATATTTGGTTTTAATTGGAGTTAGTGCGTTAGAACACAGTAATTAGTACTAGACGTTATGTTTAAAATAATCACTAATCACCACCAACATTTCCATTATGGTAAGGAAACAGTTTGAATGAGAAATACAGATAAAATCAGAATTCAAAAGGTAAACCTTTCTTTTTTCGAAGTGCATTTAAAATAATTCTTTTGTGTTACTAACGTTTCATTAACGTTTAAATACAAATTAAATACGTTCACGCAATCCAACTGTTCTACGTCAACTTTAATTCCATCAAAGCAATGCTTATGGTTTATATTTAATATTAGAAGTTTTATCATGCTTTCCTTCAAAGGGATTAAGTTTATTGGAAAATGTTTTAAAGAAACGATTTGTAATTTTTGTTAAATATTATTATTTCTCCACAGAAAATAATGATCCTGAAGGGTTTGATACTAATAATGTGTGTGTTATCGGCCTATGGAATGGTAAGTTCTTGTACACGTGCTAAGATAGCAAATAGGAAAGTTACTAAATTATTTTGTAATAATATAAGTTTCATTCGCTGAGTATTTATATATGTTTTCTATCCTTAGAACAGTATGTTGTCTCCATATACCTTAACAATACTTTAATCAGTACTGAGTTCCATTCTAATAAGATATTATATAATGTATAGAGCGATAATTATTGGAACCACATATAAAGAAAAGAAACTCCATTTTTGTAAGTTACAAGGCTAAGTAGTTTTTTACGAACGATACAAAGTCATTCCAAATTTATCTTTTATTTCGATATTTTGTGGTTCAAGCTTTTATAATGGGTTTATGTTTTTGTTTCCTTTTTCTGTATTTATCTATATGTATTAGGAATCCCAAAATAAATTAAGCATTTGCTCTTAAAGCCACGTTAAGCACAGCCAAAACCACATTTAACTGGAGTCGTTTTCAGAGTCGAGAGACATCTACATGATATATACAAAATCTCAAAGAAATGACAGTGAGTTTATTTCCACTGTAGACGAGTTATGTTCCTTAACGGGATGACAGACAGTTCACTCCAACTGGAGACGAGAGAACCTTCTATAAAAGGATAACAGACAGTCTACTTTAATTGTTATCACAGATTCAATTGTACATATTACAATTATAACTAATACTGCCTACAATGTTAATGATAAAATGTAGTTCCAAATAGACAGTTGATATGATTGACAAATATTTAATTCACCCAATTAATCTTCTGAAACGATGAATCAACTCAGAGATTGATTGTCGTAATTCTTATAACGCATTTTGGTAACAAAAGAAGAAGTGCAATCTTTCAGTCCAATACATGATTACATTTGCTAAGTACGTATGTAGATGGTATTGCATAAATGTTGTATTATTAGTTCTTAATAATGTCCTTGTATTTCCATTTGTTTATCAAATAATTTCATGATATCGTCAATGTTTGTCGCTTTAAAACTAATTTTGTTTGATGATTTCTTCAGTTTACCTTCTGCGTAAGATTTTTAGGCTCCAATCAGCGTCAGGTAAGAAGTGCCTTTCTAATTTTTACTTTCAGAATTGTTATACAAAAATAAAATCCAAAGAAGCTATAAATCATCAATGAAAATACGACCCATTTCTATACCTTTAAAATATATATAAAAACAATATGAAATTTAATGGTTGCTAGATTTAATATTTTGTATCGAAAATAAATTTACAAAGCAAGTTGCTGTATGTATATTATTAATCTATACATACGATAAATACAAGATATTTTGGAAGTATTTTAATTTGATTTAAGACCAAAGAAAACTACAGATTTGTGAGGTGACACTGCTTCGAAACTGTTTTTTTTACGTTAATAACAAAACGATGAAAAGAACTGTAAAGTTTGCATTTTCCAAGATCATCTGTTTCATTCTTAGTTTCTATAATATCTCAGAATAATGTTGATCTTTACTATTAAAAGATCAAAACAAAACAACCATGAGTTTAATTTAACTTATTTAACTTATTATTAACTTATTTAATTTATTTGAATAAACGTACTGCTAACAACACATCCCTATAACATTATGTGAAATATATTATTACAGTTAAACCAAGAATCTCAAGAGAAATTTTATGTTGAGAGCTGATAAAAATGTAGTAAGGACGAGTCCATATTCAGACTGATAAATTAAATTGAATAAAAAGGTTTGGTTTGAATTTCGCGCAAAGCTACACGAGGGCTATCTGCGCTGGCAATCCCTAATTTAGCAGTGTAAGACTAGAGGGAAGGCAGCTAGTCATCACCACCCACCGCCAACTCTTAGGTTACTCTTTTACCAACGAATAGTGGGATTGACCGTAACATTATAAGTCTCCACGGCTGAAAGAGCGAGCATGTTTGGCGCGACGGGGATGCGAACCCGCGACCCTCAGAGGACGAGTCGGTGCCTTAACTACCTGGCCATGCAGGACCAATAAAAAGGCTTCCGGCGAAGTCCTGACTAATCATAATTTAAGTATTTTTAACACTGAAGAACTCTTAGATGTGGATTTTTTTGGGATAATTTATCATTACGAAACATTCTGTTGGTTTGAAAGCAAACAAAGTTAGCATTATTACTTAAGGATAGATTAACATATTTGGTCTTAAAATTAGAATTACTTTTTCAAATACATTTAAAAAAAAAATGTAATATCCAGAAAGCTGCTGGTGGGTTTAAAATTTTGGTAGTTGTAGGGCCTCCATGTAAGTAACGTATAGAATGTAAATAAAACAAACATTATATATAATATTACAGATAATTCAGTTCAATTACTGCTGAAAATGCTCTATATTTTACGTAGAAAATAAGCCATCTAACCAACTTTGTTGTCAGTTCCTTACACTGAATGCCCGGCATGGGCAGATGGGTTAAGGCATTCGACTTGTAATCTGAGTATTGCGGGTGATGACAAGTTGACTACCCTCTGGTCTCATTGTGCTAAATTAGGGACGGATAGCTCTCGAGTAGCTTTGCGCAAAATTAAAAAGCAAACAAACAAACTTACACTGAATATTGGAGCAGGTAAAATGAAAATTTCCCAATATTCAACTGTAGAGTTGGCCTGAAATTGTCAAACACAGGGCAAGAAAGACTAATATGAAATTTTATATCACAATTAAAGTTTCTGCACGAGAAAAATTAATCATGCTTTATTTTAATAAAGTTGAACTACTTTTCATTAGCATTAACACGGAGTTATTCACTGTGTTTTTTGGTTAATTTTCTTTTGTATTCTTAGTGTCGTCTGTGCACAAGTATACGGTCACGACTTCAAAATTTGGTAAGTTAAACAAAGGTTGGAATGGCATACTTTCCTCAAACTCTTCAAAACTAGAAGACAATATAAATAATAATTATTCGAGAAAATTAGTGTAATTTTGTTTGTATTACAGATCACATGAATCTTTTGTTTTTAATTCCATGTGTTTTTCTTGCTAATTTTATGGAACGTTGTTTTAGATGTAACATTATTTTTCTTATTATTAATATTTTTAACTATTATTAAAATACTTTTTTATGTTTCTGATATCATATTCGTTCACAAGTATACACTAGGCATGTATATACATATGTATATAAAGGAAAGAGAAGGTGATTATGTGTGAGTCTGTGTAAAAATTATAATAACAATAAAACATCTGATAATCAGTAATGTTAAGCCTAAACTGAAGAAAAATCGTTGGATTTATAGACTGGATACTTTTTATGGATTTGACTAACGTTTCATTGAAAAGCATATCATAGCATTAAATATTTGTACTGTTAACTTCACTCTAAATAGGTGGTTACATGATTATTCATAGCATTAAATATTTGTACTGTTAACTTCACTCTAAATAGGTGGTTACATGATTATTCATAGCAATAAATATTTGTACTGTTAACTTTACTCTAAATAGGTGGTTACATGATTATTCATAGCATTAAATATTTGTACTGTTAACTTCACTCTAAATAGGTGGTTACATGATTATTCATAGCAATAAATATTTGTACTGTTAACTTCACTCTAAATAGGTGGTTACATGATTATTCATAGCATTAAATATTTGTACTGTTAACTTCACTCTAAATAGGTGGTTACATGATTATTCATAGCATTAAATATTTGTACTGTTAACCTCACTCTAAATAGGTGGTTACATGACTATTGAAGGGTACAACTAACCTGAAAATGACAACAAATAGACACAACTGTCTATAATAATGCGAAATGTGTTTGGTTGTATTACTATTGTAGAAACAAAAATATATGTTTAAAACTATATATGCACTGAGATTTTCGCCAAAATTAACTGCATACAAGTGTTTTCAGACTGCGAGTTACAGTTTTTGAAATTGAATAATGTCAGGTTTGATAATATTTGGGAGTACACATGTAAAATGTGTTCATATTGACAGTGTATAAAAAACACACTAAACAGCGTAACTTAAATCGTATTAAACTTTGTAATAAACACACGTTAACTAGTAATAGCCTTCACCGTTTTAAAGTATCTACTAAACAAACAGTGAACAGTGGTGTTCTTAACTGTGTTAAAGTTTGCAAAAAACAAACAAGAAACAGTGGTATCCTTAAATGTTAAACTGCGTACTGAAAACAAACAGTAAACAGCGATTTGTTGGATTTTTAGTAACTATTTCCTTAGCCGATAACAAACGATGGTGCTCGTAGTCTATATTATAAAGCGGGGTTCTATTAGTAAAGAAAATATCCCACTTCCCCTATTTTAATCACCACGAAACTCTCTATACCATGTTTTCATTTTCACAAGTTTCACAACCATTTTAATTTCCTCTTGCTGCTGTCGGCAGATGAAACACGCGCACATTGTTCTGCCATTCTCGTGAGGCAAACAAATTCAAATTACGCTCCTGAACCAGGTATCATTTAATTATACACAAAGACTTGGCAATGTCAGATGGGTAAGGCACTCGACTCCTAATCTGAGGGTCGCGGGTTCGAATTCCCGTCACACCAAACATCCTCGCCTTTTCAGTAGTGGGGGCGTTATAATGGTACAGTCAATCCCATTATTCGTTGGTAAAAGAGTACCTCAAGAGTTGGCGGTGGATGGTGATTACTAGCTGCCTTCCCTCTAGTTTTAAACTGCACAATCAGGGACGACTAGTGCAAATAGCTCTGGTGTATCTTTGCGCAAAATTCGAAAACAAACAATTATGCACAAGATACTTATACTGAAATAATTTTAGCTAGCTCACTCCGAGCAATGGTGTTTGTAACTATTAAATTCTGTTTTATTGTGAACCTTGAGAATGAGGCCCGGCATGGCCAGGTGAGTTAAGGCGTTCTACTCGTAATCTGAAAGTCGCGAGTTCGAATCCCGTAACATCAAACATGCTCGCCCTTTCAATCGTAGGGGCGTTATAAAGTGACGTTCAATCTCACTAATTGTTGGTAAAAGAGTGGTCCAAGAGATGGCGGGGTGGTGATGACTAGCTGCCTTCCTTTTAGTCTTAGACAGCTAAATTAGGCACGGCTAGCGCGGGTAGCCCGCGTGTAGCTTTCAAATTTGAAAAACAAACAAACAAACTTTGAGAATGATTGCACCAGTGACCGAACATTGTACTTGTTCGAAAAAAAAACCTTACTTAATGTAAAATCTGTAATTTGTAAGTTCATCAGTAACTAAACTCAAAACGAAAGTTTTATATTGCTGGTGCTAAAAAGCCGTTATAATTTAACAGTCGAACTGTCTTAAAATGTGGCTTTTTGTAATCCTTATGTATATAAATTTCTTTTATAAATAAGAACCTAAGTTATACAGTAGAATTTTATGTGGAACAGTCTAATTTATTCAACAGGACTTTATGTATAATGGTTTAGGGTAAGAAGTCAGCCATCATACTTTTGTGGAACTCTTGCTTATGTGATACTGGAAAAAAAAAAAACATTTTATTACGCAATGTGTAATATCTAACTTGGCGAAATTTTTCTTCTGTGAACATGTAGGTTTGCAATAGGGGTCACAAGTTTCCCGTCACGGATAACTTTATTTTTCTCCGTTCTCAATGTGCAAAAATGACGTCATGACACATCACACGCGGATTTAGTGCACTGGCACTATCCTTATACATATAATAGTAGTTTCTGTTGTATTTCCATGTAAATACTTCGCAGGACGTGGATGAATCTTCACCAAAATTTATATGGAGATTAATTAGGTCCATAGTGAAATACGTAAATTTTATAATTTGTGGTTTTTATTCGTACCTTTGAGGGTTTTTCTTCTCTCTACTTTGCCCCTGTTAATAGATCTTCACCAAATTTGGCATGAAGGTTTCTTAAGCCCATCAGGAGATAGTTGCAAATACACGGTTTCACGTTTTGCTGTTTTTATGAGTATTTTGGTGTTTTTTAATTATATAAAAAGAAATAACTTTTCATGTCTTAATACAACCTTTTATTAATCATGAATTTACATAGCTTCCGGCCAGGGTACGAGTACTCCAGCTTGCAATGCATAACAATCTAGTTTATACGGTAGGACTTTATGCAGAAAATCTATTAGTATATTATACAATTCGGGGAAAGTTTGAGTGATAAACAACTTCAACAGTTATAAAAATATTTTTATTACGTCTATTAACCGTTCAGAATTAGACAAAAAGTCAAAAGTCATTAATTTCCACAGCATCAACTTAAAAATAAACAAGAAGTTTTTCGCTAAAAAAATTACATCTTTACAATATACCTAATAATCCAATAATTAGACTAATGCCTAACGAATCAACGATAAGCTGATCGAGATTGTTTGAAACTGTTACGTTTGGTAGAGGTAATTATATTGTATTAAACGCTCATGTTTTGTGAATTTATTTTATCAACTGCAAAGCATTGAATGTGGGTTAATTACACGACGAGTAATGTTCTTGTTTATTTGGTTGGTTAACAGATGTATAAAGGTCCCAGCAGTCAAAAAACTAAACAAGTTGGTTGATATGATAATATTCGTATTCAATCTATTTCGAATGTACACAAAATGACCCGTATTTTGGTACAACCAAGCGGTTATACCTTATCTTATTGTTTGTCTTAGTAGCACTAAAATGAAAATGTAAGTTAAGCGAATTACACTATGTTAATATAGTCGAAAAGGGTACATAGTTTAAGTGTACAAATATTCTACTGCATCACAATTTTTCGTGTAGTTCTTCCTTCTAAATAAATAATTTCGTTTATTTTCACTTATTATTTTGCAGGTGCGGACTTGTGGTGTTGAAGAAGTAGGTGAACTTTTTTTGTAAATTACTAACAAACACTTTGTCAGTCAAGTAGATTAGGAGATAAACACAGTTTCCAAATTAGACGGAGCAATTCTGCATGTTCACGCATAACGCAGCTCTGTATATAATATAGTACTATACATTTCCGTATTTCACTATTCTTCTAATTATCCTACATAGTTAACAAAACAATTTATTTTGATTAATTAAAACTAGTTTGTTATGTTGTACTAGCGTTACTGTCCTAACGGCTCAATTACTTAACTTTAACGTTGAATGAAAAAAAAACGCAAAACAACCAACAAAACGTTTTATATAAAATACTTCGATGTTTGTATGCAAAATCACGTTCACTTCTTCATTTTCAGGGCTTACCTCTGAGTACCAACCTTACAAGTGACCAAGCGACCTGCATACTAAATGCCTGTCCAAACGTAAGTTAATAATTACATTTGTACGTCTGGCAAACACGAAAAACCAAAAATGTTTTTAGAAAGCTAATTTAGAGGAAGTTTGAAGCAGTTCGATTTTATTAACTATTCCAATCTTTTCTTAACAAATAATAAAAAGGAAAAATGAATAAAACGAACTAAAATTAAAGCCTAAGATTTCTGACTATACATTTTGGAACACAGTACAATCAAAGTTGCAGGTTTTTTAAAGAGACAATGGAGTATTTGTGTTTAAATAGGATTAAATCTTGTGATTTTATAGCAAGCAGTATGTACTGAATGTTTCTGTCACTTTGCAGAGCGTGTTTGGACGCTTTCCTGCGCCGGGAAAGAAACGCAGTCTTGCAGGTGGTTTTGATCGCTTCCAATCGACTAACCTTGAACCGGATTCTTCTGCACAAAGTGCTCGTGAGGTCAACGTTGTTAATCATTTTCCAGACTTCATTAAAAGTGAAGATCTGTCAGACGAAACACATGGCGATACAACTGAATTACTCGCAGAACCTGAGTGATTGGATGTATTTTTCTTTTTTCATTGTGATAATTATAAACGAATCTTTTCAAATATAATTTCAAAACCGCGTTTTATGATTGTGTAATTATGTTTGCTCAATATTTCAAAGTGGGAGACAATAAGAGTTTTCTTGAGATTTCTTCTAGAGAAGAAAGTTAATAGCTGTGTCTCTCTCAAATAATATCTAGTGTGTATGTTTCGCAACAAATGAATTCATTCCATTATCTATAAACCTTGCGAGAGTAAACTTTGTGGTTACAAATGTTTTCATAGAAGTACAGATAAATAGGTTTTATCACTACAGATGTTTGTTATCTGGGTTAAATGATTATTAATCACTGAATTATCCAATAAAGCATGTATAATTGAATTGATTTTTGTTATCACTTTGAAGGATTAGCCAAACATAAATAAAGTAAGGATGACATTTTGTGAAAATGATTTTACCAATAAACGAACTTTCCGATTAATTCTACCTTCTGTTTGTATAATTTAATTTATTAGTAATTGACAGATTAACTGGGGAAAGCTTGAAAAGCAGTTTGACAACTGCTTTACACTTTAACATGTAGTACAGCTCTAGGCGATATGCATAACACAATTAAATCATGCCTTTTTAATGAAGATTCCATCACGTAAGACTGTGTATGTATATATACATTAGGAATTTTTCGGTAAATAATTCATTTTCAAGTGTAACTGTCACCTTAAAATCATAACGGAAAATATCTGTGGTAATAGCTCTAAATGTGTTGGGGATATCCCGCCTACCAGACTGAAATAGAAACCCTTATAACCCGAGCGCTTTCGAAAGGTGGACCTTTCTTCTTCAAGAGTAGTCTGGAATACCTATCAGAATCTAAACACTAAGGTTAAAGTAGCCGGTAATCGTATACAATATATTAAGAGTATGGACTTGAGTACTTACCTCCACAAAGTCTCAACTCCTACTGTCTGCAGCCATGTGTGGGAAGTAATATAAGATTTTAAAAAGAAGTTCAAGACTTGCCTTCATATTTATTACGAAAATTTATTCAATATAATTGGAAAGCTGAAACGAACTCAGACTCTTAAAGTTAGTTTTTCCGTCTCGGTAAACTGAACAAAATTATAATTTTAAATTTAGGAACTTAAAACTAGCTAACGACCTCTAGTGACAGAAGAGGTATTTTCTCTACCGAAAATTTATTTTTAAAGTATTTTCATATTTGTGAGAAAGTTTCTTAATTGCTAGCATTTGTAGCCATTATTTTCTATTTTATTTATGAATGATATAACATTATCCATAAAACCATTACCATTGTTACAAACTATTATAAAAGATTTTTTTTAGCTGAGATACAATAATGCTTTTCAGCTCATATATGGAATAAGTATGTTGGGACAGGGTGACCGAGAATAGCAAAATTCATCTAATTTACAGCAGTGTTGAGATTTGGTCTGATAGATAAGTTGGATATCCACAACACATCTGGAAGCTATTACTACAGTCATTATGGCTTGAAATCTTAAATAATTTTTCCTAATTTGTTTAACAATTTTCCTGAAAGATTGAACTCAAAGTTTCAATTTTGTAACTTCCAAAAACAAGATAAAAACCGTTTCCTTTTAAAATTACAAACGGTGAAACTTCTTTATCTTTGTTTCGAGTTTATTATTTTATATTCATAATCAAAGCTGTATTTTTAACCGAAGTTTTATAACTTTGAAAATGTTATTTCATATACAGGAAAATTAACGTTATAATGTTACTAACTGACCAGTTTTAGATTTTGTCTTTCTTTATGTATAATGCTTAAGAATTCAATAGAAATCTGAAAATAAGTACTTTTAATCATTGAAAGATATTCATTTTAAACTGTATTGTGAACATTAACTTTGCGTAAGGCTATTGTTGTTTTAAATATATCTTTTTTTTTTTTACTTTTTACTAATGCTTTCATTGAAATCGGTTCGGTTATAAATTAGCTTTGAAAGTAAAATCTAACCATGAAGGAATGAAAGACCATCGTAGACAGATATAGCTAGGAAGGTCGCGGATTCGAATCCCCGTCACATCAATCATGCTTGCCTTTTCAGCCATGGAGGCGTTATATGTGACGGTCAATCCCATTATTCGGTGGTTAAAGAATTGCCCAATAGTTGGCTGTGAGTGTTCATGATTAGCTGCCTTCGTTCCAGTTTTACACTGCTTAATTAAGGACGGTAAGCAAGGAAAGCCCTCGTGTAGCTTTGTGCGAAATTAAAAAAAACAACAACAATTTTATTGCTATTTGAAAATGAACGTTGTTGTGCTTTCTTATTGCAAAGCCACATTGGGCTATCTGCTGAGCCAACCTCATTTTAGCGTTGCAAATCCGTAGACTTACCGCTGTACTAGCGGGTGGCCTTGAAAATGAGATACGGAGTTACTAAATATTAACACGTCACAAAGTCTAGTGATTATACTAAAACTTACTGATAGAAGGAAATATTCTATTAATTCAGAAGTTTGTTCTGAAAGCTTTACAAGGTTATCTGTGCTCTAATTATTGCAAGATGATAGAACATATTTTAACTTTACAAATTTCCAAGGTTACTTTTGAACCAACGGAAATAGGCTCTCATAAGTTAGGTTTAACTTTTGGTAAAAATTTTATTTCTTATTCATATCAGTTATAAATTAGCCTTGAAAATAAACTTAATCATGAGGGAATTATAGACTATCGTAAACAAATGTAACTAGGAATATATATATACAACAACACAATGTCTGTGGTGTTGTAATAAGGGCCACACATGTGACTGTTTTATACACATGCAAGCCAAGTCTGTATAAAACCAAGACTCCATTTTTCCAATGCATAATTAATTAATATTTTGACTTTATTGTAACTACTTTAGGTGAATACTCTATCTATTATGTGAATGAAGGAACTGTTTACGTTAATTCTATGTCAATCAAATAATCTCAAAAGCTCTGTCTATCAGGTTCTTATAAACATTGTCAATCAAATAATTTAAAACCCCATCAGTCAAGTTGAGATAAACGTCTCTCTGTAAGCAACATATTATTGAAACAGTATCATATGTACAAACAAGTGCAATACAGAATTTTTCTCCAGGAAATTAAATCATTACACTCAAATAAAACCTTGAATTATTCATCAAAAATATACTTTTAAGAAGAAACAAAAACATGTTACCCCAGTAGAAAAAAAAATTGTTCTACTAAGCTACAACACAAGAAGTAGATACCAAGTAGATATCCTTGAAGCAAACGTTAAGTTAACACACTTTAAATGAATATTGCGTTAATAGAAAAGTGGAAAGGAAGGTAATATATTAGAATTGGATATTAAGTAAATAGAATAGAAGTAGATATGAAGTTAATGTACTAGAAGTGGGTTTGAAGTTAAAATGCTGGAAGTTAATACATACATGTATATCCCTAACATGGAGAAAAATGATTGGATAAACAAAAGTAATTTGACAAGTCACAACGTAAGAGAGCTGACAACTTGCAAGCTTTGGGAAGTGATGTTTTGTTATTTATATCCAAAGGTGTTCTAGTTTGGCATGCATATATTCATGAATGCGTTTGTTTGTTTTTTTGATTTACACGAAGCTGTACGAGGGCTATCTGCGCTAGTTGTCCCTAATTTAGCAGAGAAGAGAGAAGGCAGCTAGTCATCACCACCCACCGCCAACTCTTGGGCTACTCTTTCACCAACGAATAGTTGGATTGACCGTCATATTATAACGCCCCCACGGCTGACAGAGCGAGCATGTTTGGTGTGACGGGGATTCGAACCGTGACCCTCGGATTACGAGTCGAGCGTCCTAACCAACTGGCCATGCCGAGTCTAACACGAACGTACACAAAAAGACGTTTATAAAAGAGATGACGTCATGGATTTTTAAAATAATATTTTTTCATGACTAATTGATAAAGTATTTAGTTTTTAAAGAACTAAAGTACAAGAAAAGTGCGCTTATTTAGCACGTGACATGAGACAAAAACAACTTGCTTTATGAAATTCAAGATAAAGTTTAAACTTTTGTTGCAAAGTTCACCGACTTTTAAGGTTTCTAACATTAAATATAAGTATCGAATCAATTACTTTAGAAGTAACTGAGTGCATGTACGTTACTGAAAATGTTAAAGCTAATTCAAAAGGAAAAACCCAAAAGAAACTATTCGAAAAACAACCACTAATTTATCGCGGTAAAATATAAATGATAATTTGTGGATGGTAAAAAAAAAATATTAAAGTCTTTTAAACACAGAACGAGAAAAGATTTATTTTAGTGCATGTATTTTTCTTTCTCCATAACTTACATATTTGATTGGTTCAGTACATTTATAACACAGTTTGGCTATTACGAAGCATTGGGATAAAAAAAAAATCTGGCTGAAGGGTACAATATATAAAAATTTGTATCCTTCAAAAACCCTTTCCTTTCGTGATATATCCCACCTTGAGCTTGAAATTAGTGAATTAATCTCCTACTTAAATCTATTATTAAGAAAAATTAAAATCAATGCAACAAAAACAAATGTTTAACTTTTTTAATTACTCCATTATTGCAGAAATAAATTGTAGGATGATTGTTGAGTAGAACTTCATTTTGTGTTATGTTAGAACACTAAACTTAAAGGCTGGAAAATTAGGGTTATCCAAGCTTTGATCTGGTGTATTAGTTAAAATTATTGACTCCCTCAAATATTTGGGACAGAAGAGAAGAGGGTTTAAACAACACAGAGCGCTTAGAAGATTAAATCCGGGACTTAATCCATAAACCCAGTGCTAACGAGTTTATCCAAAAATAGCTTAACGTCAGCGAGTTCAGAATCTCTAAAGCCTAAAGCTCTGAGCATGCTCAAGTCACCGGTCTCCACAGCCATGAAAACGTGCCTCAGATGGTCCAGGTCTGATCTCATCAGGTTTAGAACCTTACCGAAATCTTCTAATGTGTCAGATTCTGCCAAAATAACAAATAAAAACAATTTTATTACGAGCTTTGTTTTTTTTTTAAAAACTTGACTTACAAAAGAGTATTTATCAAGTACGTTTTACTTCAGAGCGAGAACTTTGACACATCAAAAAAACAAAAAAAACTCAGCTTGGAAACTACTTTTGGAAAATAAATCTTGGATATTTTCCCAGTAATTAATTTTATTCAAGTTAATTGAATGCAAACCAGATAGCTCGAATCTATAGGATGCAGAAAGTGTTCATTCACGAGTTTTACTAAAATTAAAAGTAGAAACGTAATAATTCGCTGGACATGATATAAGGAAACAAATAAGGGATCGCTTAGCATGAGACAAGATATTATTTAAAAATAAAGTTAAAAATACTTTACCTGATAATGCAACTGCTACCTTACCAACTCCACCTAGCGGTGCTAGTGCATCTCGAGCCTTGCTTCCGAATAGTTTCTCAAGGTAGTTTGGACCGTGATTGATTAATAAAGTCTGAAGAAAATTGGCAGTTTCTTCTACAGGAGGGCGCTTTGCTACAGAAAACATTTTAACATATGTATAGAAATTCAATGAAAGGAAACCAAAACCTTTTCTTTCTTTAAAATAAGTTCATATTCTTAATTTATTGTTTAGATTCATTTTATTGTTCCTAAAATTTTGTTTAATCTTACAGGAATATTTACTATTTCTGGCTTTACTGAATTTTAATTTGTAAATTAAAACGATGAATTATGCTACATTTCACTGTTCCTAACCTATAGTACTAATGTTATTTTGTTTTAAAAATTACAGAATGCATGAGTTGAAATATAGAAGACTAGTGTACTAATCTAGTGGCCCGCCATGGCCAGGTGGTTAAGGTGATGGACTAAGGGTCGTTGATTCGAATCCCTGTCGCACCAAACATGCTCGCCCTTTCAGTGTGGGGGCGTTATAATGGTACGATAAATCCCACTATTCGTTGGTAAAAGAGTAGCTCAAGAGTTGGCGGTGGGTTGTGATGATTAGCTGCTTTCCATCTAGTCTTACACTGCTGAATTAGTGACGGCTAGCACAGATAGCCCTTGTGTAACTTTTCACGAAATTCAAAAGCAAATAAAAAAATTAATCTAGTTAGGCTAAGGTCGCAACAGGTTATTTGTGCTTCGTCAGCTACGAGTATATAACCCTCATATTCATAATTATAGACATTCTGTTGAACCATCAAAAGCAATTGTGGTAGAGCTTTAGGCTTGCAAGTTGTCGAACTGGTATCGAAACTATGCATTACCACAAATCTTCTCCGTAGGTGCGCTGTATGAGTGAATGTCATTCCTTTAATGTAGAATAGTAGATACTGGGAAGCAGATTTCTGCTGAGAGGTTGCTTCTCCTTTGGCCAGTAGTTCAAAATTATAGATTACGGTACGACGACCTTATTAGCCTTTCCAAACAATAAGAAAATACCAAAAATATTTATTTATCTTTTTTTTCTTCTGTGGATTGATAAATATATAAAGCAATCAGGGTGAATGTGCATCATAAATGAGAATCATATAACTTGATAGAAAATTTGTTAACATCAGATGTATTGTAAATCAAGAAGGCTTTCAGTCAGAAGGGGAGTGAAACCGAACACTTTCTATGTATTCAAAGTGTTGTATCCCTTGTGCTATTATGCCCGAATTTGATTTTTGACCTTCGTATGTAGTGTACAAAAACTAATAACTTTCCAAGTTGACACTAAAAGCATGAGTCACATCAACGTAAAGAACTTCCCTTTTTCAGTATGGCCACATGGGTTAAGGCATTCAACTCGTAATCTGAGGGTCATTGGTTCCAATACCCCTTGCACCAGTTGTGTTTGCCCTTTGAGTCGTGGGGGCATTATAATGCTTAGTCAATTCCATTATTCGTTGGTGAAAGATTAGCCCAAGAGTTAGCGACGGGTGGTGATAACTAGCTGCCTTCCCTCTTGTCTTACATTGCTAAATTAGGGACGGCTTGTGCACATATCATTCGTGTAGCTTTGCACGAAATTAAAAGAAACGTTTACAGTATTATTCCTAAGCTCAATAGAAACAGTGGAATTTAAACAATATATTTCCTATATGACTAGTGAGAAGTTTTTTTTTATTATTCAGTCTTAATCTTGAGATTCAAATCAACAATGTATGAATAACCGGCCATTGAGGACGACAAGAGGTTGTGTTAGAATAAAAATATATTTCATAACTTTCTTCAAACTGTAATTGTTACCGTATCACGTGTTTTTCTTCTGTTACCAATGTTTTTTTTCAAAATAACATAAAACTTACACATACCAAAATAAGTGCTCCACATTGACACGAATAAACAAGAAAATACAAAAACTGATATGAACTTTAAAAAAGTTGCTCCAGGGAAATAAATGAAACATGTTCGGACCAACTAAGAAGACAAGCGAAGGAAATGGATTTTATCTTCTACATGCAATAAAAGTAGTACATATCACAATCTTAGCTTCAATAAGTACAGTATATAATCTCCAAAATAAAATGTAATAACATTTGACTTAAGATTATAAAACCACAAGGGACGTTTTGGTTCATCTAGGTCGTCCTTTTCCTGAACACTAAAAAAATCAAAGCTCGCCCTTATAATTAAAATATTTATGATCCTTCCTTCAAACTCCCTTAAATTAATAGCATCTACCACGTTTGAAAGTTAGCTGTTCCAAAGATAAACCATCATGTTAAAAAATAAAGTTATCTTAGCCGAAGATGATACATTCCTTAACACAGTTTATGTTTGTGTTTTCTTTTGTTACCATCCTCACAATTAAATACATAAAATATATCGGGAATCAACACCATTAATTCATAAACACAGTCATAAACACCTTCTGTCTATGTTAACTCTTATTTAAAATCAAAACAAGTTCAGATATTTTCATACATCCTGTGTTATATTGTGTTATAACTTTTCTATCTCCAATGACTTCTAGTAATTCTCCTCTGAACCATTTCCTGGGCCTGGCATGGCCAAGTGCGTAAGGCGTGCGACTCGTAATCCGAGGGTCGCGGGTTCGCGCTCACGTCGCGCCAAACATGCTCGCCCTCCCAGCCGTGGGGGCGTTATAAAGTTACGGTCAATCCCACTATTCGTTGGTAAAAGAGTAGCCCAAGAGTTGGCGGTGGGTGGTGATGACTAGCTGCCTTCCCTCTAATCTTACACTGCTAAATTAGTTACGGCTAGCACAGATAGCCCTCGAGTAGCTTTGTGCGAAATTCCAAAAACTGAACCATATCCAACAATACAATGAACGTTGTACTATAAATGTGGGTCTAACGAATAATTTATACAATGGCATTATAAAGCTTTAACTTGAATATTCAGTATTTCTGTAGAGGTAGCTTAAAATTCCATTTGCCCTGCCACTAAGAACAGCACATTGCTTGAATGGCTTAAGAAACTGATGAAATAGAATACCAAGATCATGTAGTTCTAAAACGTTGTTTAGGTTCAGTCCACCAAACTTATTTAAATTGTGATATCCCATATACATCAGCTTACATTTATCGTAGCTGAAACTCGCTCACCATTTATTCACCCAAATCACAAAATATTCCAAACACTCTTGTAAAGCAGCAGCATCCAAAACTTTAACGTCGTCAGCGATTTTACTTAACTTATTGACGATCTCTTCATTTGTATCATTAAGTTAAGTTAATGTGTATCATTACGAATTTTGAATGCAAAGGATACTCAATGAAAATACCAAAAATATTTATTAATCTTTTTTCTGTGGATTGATAAATATATAAAACAATCAGGGTGAATGTGCATCATAAATGAGAATCATATAACTTATGATACAAACATAAGTGATAATTCTAAATGTATTTGATTACTTTTAGTTTTAAAATCCTTTATGGTTAACACCCACGAAACAATGTAACTAATATCTTTATTTATTTTTTTATTCCTATATTGAATCTCCCGCTACGATGTCACAGTTTTATGGCTGCAGATTTACAATGTTAAAATTTGAGTTTCGATACTTGTGGTAGACAGAGCAGAGATAGCCCATTGAGTAGTTTGCTTAGTTTCAAACAAATCTATATTGAAGGCTCGGCATGGCCGGGTAGTTAAGGCACTCGACTCGTATTCTGAGAGTCGCGGGTTCGAATCTCCGTCGCATCAAAATGATCGCCCTTTCAGCCGTAGGGACGTTATAATATGAGTATCAATCCCACTATTTATTGGTAAAAAAGTAGCCTAAGAGTTGGCGGTGGGTGGTGATGACTAGCTGCCTACCCTCTAGTCTTACACTGCAAAATTAGGGACGGTTAGCGAAGATAGCCCTCGAAGTAGCTTTACGAGAAATTCAAAAACAAATAAATAAACTACATTGATAAAATAAAATAAAAACCATTAAGATTGCAATTGTAGTTGAATATCGGAGACAAAAGAAGTCGAATAAATTTTAAAATGAATAACATTTCTTACTAAATAATTACAAATTAATATTATTTAAACAACTATTTATTAGTTGTCTTTCAAATCATTTGAGCTTATACGAAAACTGAGATTCTTTACAAATTGTAGTTTCAATGCAATCAAGTTTACATCAACCACAACATTATTTAATATTCGTCCTTTCCAAACATTCAAGTTTACAGAAAACAAACTTTACGTGATACTTGTTTGTACTAAATGATCTAGAATAGAAACAACAATATTTAATATTCGTCCTTTCCAAACTTTCCAGTTTACATAAAACAAACTTTACGTGATACTTGTTTGTACTAAATTATCTAGAATAAAAACATTAATTAATACTTGAATGTGTAAAACGTTAAAGATTAAATAAAGCTAACATTCTTTACTATTTATCTGTTCAAAACAAACAAGATTATACGAAACAAACATTATATGATACTTGTTTGTTCTGAACGTTCTGAAATAAAACCAACATTGTGTTTTACTTGTTTGTGCGAAACTTTCAACATCACATAAATTAACGATCTTTACTATTTCTCTGTTCAAAAATTAATTAATATTAATTTATTCAAATACGACTTCATACGTATCTGTTGAAAAGGTTCAAAACTGCATAAAACCAACATTATTTAGAACCACTTTAATCAAAACTCTTACGTTTACATGTATTAAATTAGAAAAGCATTCAACTTATTTTATATGACAGTTTAACATATTAGTGCTTCTAGAAAACATATATTAACCTATTTAATCAGAATTGGACGCGTGTAGGAAATTAGAGATTATAAGAGCATAAAATATTTAAAAAATTCTATCTGATAACATGTGTTCTCCAACAAGTAATATTATATTTCTAATGAAGCAGTATAGCGTTGCATGCTAATAAAACAAAATAAAACTGTATACTGAAGATTAATATATTATTCAAGTAGTGTTAGGACTCAAATCTTCGTCAAATTTAGAATAATTAATGATTAGCTGAAATGAACTGCCTGCTGAAAATTTTAATCAAGCTAAAGAATTGTTAATATTCATTCGGGTAACATACAGAAGTAGTTTGTTTGTTATAAAGGGTAGAGCTATACAATTGGCTATTTATGCTGTGCCCACCAAGGTTTCAGAAGTTGAAAAATGCGCAAAGTGGTCAGATATTAATATCTTAAAATCCATTAGAAAAAAAAAAATGAATAGTTGGTTTTATTCTATTTATATTACATCAGAATCTTAATGTATATTTCATTTTAGAAGTGAAGTATTGTAGTAACATGGACCCGGCATGGCCAAGTGGTTAAAGCACTCGACTCGTAATCCGAAGGTCGCGGGTTCGAATCCTCGTCACATCAAACATGCTCGCCCTTTCAGCCGTGGGGGCGTTATAATGTGACGGTCATTCTCACTACTTGTTGGTAAAAGAGTAGCCCAAGAGTTGGCGGTGGGTAGTGATGACTAGCTGCCTTCCCTCTAGTCTTACACTGCTAAATTAGGGACAGCTAACGCAGATAACCCTCGAGTAGGTTTGCGGGAAATTAAAACCAAACCAAACAGTGAAACTGTTCGTATGAACATTGGCATTTAAGACTCATTTGTTATAAGTGTACTTAATGAATTATTAGTCAACAGTTTTATATTCACGGAACTTATTATTCTTTGTGACCGTACGTTTCTTTTGGACAACAAAGTTCATCTCTTCACTCGGGCTCGGCATGGCCAGGTGGTTAAGGCAGTTGACTCGTAATCCGAGTTCAAATCCCTGTCACACCAAACATGCTTGCCCTTTAAGCCGTGTGGGCGTGAAATGTGACGGTCAATCCCACTGTTCGTTGGTAAAAGAGTAACCCAAGAGTTGGCGGTGATGACTAGTTGCCTTCCCTCTAGTCTTACTTACACTGCTAAATTAGGGACGGCTAGCACAGATAGCACCAGTGTAGCTTTGCGCAAAATTAAAAAAAAAACAAGACAAAATCACTTCACTCGATTTATGAATCTGTGGTTTATTCATCTCTCTAACGTGAATAGCCCACCCCCCATTAGTGCAGCGGTAAATCTAGGATTTACAACACTAAAATCAGGGGTAGGCTCAGCAGATAGCCTGATTTGGCTTTACTATAAGAAAAAACACACACACTCACGTGAATATGCGCATAATGCTGTACTCGCAGAGACACGCGCGCAGAATCAGCAGAATATAGAATTGACGTAACACTCACGTGATAAATATATGTGTTAGTTGTCTTAAGGCAGTCCTACATAATGAACGTTTGCGCTCTAACCTTTGCGGGACATCAAACCCCAGATCTTAGCGTTGCAAGTATATATAAAATTACTGATCCAATGAGGACCAAAAGCTACATAACACGTCCTCTACGATCTGTCCACTGCAAGAAATCGAACAACAGATTTTAGAATTATAAGACTGAAAACATACTTCTAACAAACAGAGATATTTTAAAACAGAAAATTAAATGAACAATTTACAGTTTAAATATAAACCTTACAAATAGAAATTTTTGTAATTAGAAAACTTTACACTTTTAGGGTAAGCCTATTATATATATTCTGTAGCGGTTCAACGGCAAGTTTGAGGCTTCAAACGTTAAAATCAGGTTTCAGTTCCTGTGGAAAACATAATAGAGACAGCTTATTGTGTATCTTTGCGCTTAACAGATAAAAACAAAACGCTACTCTTGTTTTTTGTAATTAAGCACAAAGCTTTTCAAAGGGCCACCTGTGCTCTGCTCACCACAGCTATCGAGACCTGGGTTTTAGCACCAGAATAGTTGGTGTCTCTGACCTTACCATTTACTTACAATGATTTTGTGTTGGTGATTGTTAATCATGGTCATCTAGTAATATTCAGACTCGTAAGAAAATATCGGCAGTACCATGTTGATTTATACAAGTGTCTACACGTACATTTGAAACTCGCATCCACATGAAAGTTGGTATGCTCACTTAACTTTGTGAACAAAATTAGTTAGAACTGTTTTTTGCTTACTTCTTACATCAAGATAAAATATTTTTCGAAGAAGCTTGATTAAATATATATAAGATTTAATTGTCAAGGGACATGGTACAGGGTTCCTTGCCTTCTGGGGTTTCCATGGCACCTGCTTTACTTGAAGCACAACAAAAGCATTGACGTTATTACCATCTTATGAATAATTCTGCCACGCCATCTCATTTGTTAATTGTTAACTCTATGTCAAAATAGCTAGGCAGCTGATAAGTTTTAAAATGTCTGAACAACATTAAAATTAGCGTCATTTTCGAAACGTTCCTCATGCATGGTGAGGTGACAAGGGTTGCGAGGTAAGTGTTGGATGTATTTAAATAATGTAATAATTTTTTTCACTTGCTTTATTGTTTCTTTGACATGGTTTCTGGAGGAGTCACAGTTCATATACACACATACATATATATGTAAGTGTGTGTGTGTGTGTGTGTGTGAAATGGTGAAGATTTTCTCAGGAAAAATACGAGAAACAAATTGTTATAAGATTGAAGAAAAGCAGTAACTGTTCTTAAGCCATTTCCACAATTCACACAAGTAAAATTTCGTATTGTTAGAAACCTTGTCGTTTGCAAATTTATGTACGGCCTGGGGCCTAGCGCGTTAAGGCGTGCGCTTCGTAATCTGAGGGTCGCGGGTTCGCGCCCGAGTCGCACCAAACATGCTCGCCCTCCCAGCCGTGGGGACGTTATAATGTGACGGTCAATCCCACTATTCGTTGGTAAAAGAGTAGCCCAAGAGTTGGCGATGGGTGGTGATGACTAGCTACCTTCCCTCTAGTCTTACACTGCTAAATTAGGGACGGCTAGCACAGATAGCCCTCGAGTAGCTTTGTGCGAAATTCCAAAACAAGCAAACAAACAAAAAGCAAATTTATGAAATGAAACCGCCAGTGAAAAAATATTCCGCGCGTGACTAATAATAAACGTCGCATGCGTAGAAAATATGGAAACTCTATCAATCTTAGACACATACTTTCTTGAAAACTGTTTTAAACAGTTAATGACATTTAGCATAAAATATTTTCATTCTTAAGAAAAAACGAAATGAAAAAGGCTCAGATGTTTTGGTTTAATTATTGCGTAATATAACGACATGTCAGGGATTATGCTACTGAAATTAGGCCCAGCTTGGCGATGTGGTTAGGACGCTCGACTCGCAATTTGAGAGTCACAGATACGAATCCCCGTCACACCAAACATGTTCACCTTTTTACCCGTGAAAACGTTATAAAATGACGATTCATCCCACTATTCATTGATAAAAGAGTAACCCAAGAGTTGGCGGTGATGACCAGTTGCCTTCCCTCTATCTAGTCTTACACTGCTAAATTAAGAACAGTTAGCGCGGATAGCCTTCTTTTTTCGCGGGTTCGCATCCCCGTCGCACCAAACATGCTCGCTCTTTCAGTCGTGGGGACGTTACAATGTGACGGTTAATCCCACTATTCGTTGGCAAAAGAGTAGCCCAAGAGTTGACGATGGGTGGTGATGACTAGCTGCCTTCCCTCTAGTCTTACACTGCTAAATTAGGGACGGCTAGCACAGATAGCCCTCGAGTAGCTTTGTGCGAAATTAAAAAAAACAAGTAAAGAAGCATGATGTGAATACATGATTCGTAGTATAAACATTTTAATATTATATATATTTATGTATACAACGTTCTTTAAACATGTTTAAGAAAACTCATACACAATTTCACTGGCAAAAATTGTAAGTTAAATGCAATTTTAAAGAATATTAAAATAAAGGTACATGCTTCAATTAAAATTCGCACTGGATATAATTTGTCTGCAAAGATCAACTTTTGTTTTCGCAGCAAGCAGCTTCGTATAAATACACATATATATTCATGTATGTAGGACAATATAACAACCTCAACCCCTTGGGTATTTCTAAAGCCTTCCATATCTGAGTAATATTATCAACTGACAGGCTAGAAGCGAGCACCTAATGTTTTTTACTATACACAGATTAATAATTAACAAGATAGATACTTTTCTCGGTAAGAAAGTTAGGGACGTTGTTTCACATCAAATAATTAATTAATATTTGTAATGCTTTATAAAAAAATGGTAATATAGTAAAACTTATGGTCGTATAGTTTAATTAAGTTTCGTGTTTGTAAAGATGTCGTTGATCTTACCCTGACCAATCCATCTTGTGCTTGAACAGCTTCTCTTGTTTAAATGTTGCAAAGAATGCTGATTAAGGCGGTAAGAACGATCGATCAAACTGATCTTTTCAAAAGATACACAACTGGTAAAGGCACTCTCAGAAAATACTGGTTTTTGTTTTGTGTCTCATAGCATAAAATCATCTACTTGGATTAGTGAGCATTCATAATACAACTGAAAGTGTTTTGATACAATATTCCAACATGCCAGCATAAAATAACTGTGAGATTTGTTTAACATGGCCAAGCGTGTTAAGGCGGGCGACTCGTAATGGGAGGGTCGCGGGTTCGCATCCCGGTCGTGTCAAACATGCTCGCCCTCCCAGCCGTGGGGGCGTTACGATGTGACGGTCAGTCCCACTATTCGTTGGTAAAAGAGTAGCCCAAGAGTTGGCGGTGGGTGATGATGACTAGCTGCCTTCCCTCTAGTTTTACACTGCTAAATTAGGGACGGCTAGCATAGATAGCCCTCGAGTAGCTTTGTGCGAAATTCCAAAACAAACTAAATAAGGTCATATTAAAACATTTTTATGTAGTTTCTGTTTATGCGTTCGTGTTTGAATTAAGATATAGTTCCTCCATACTTCTACTGATGGAAATGTTTTCAAACAGCATTGTAGGCTAATTCGAAAAACGTTTGATGTGTTGCGGAATGTTATTAAATGATAAAAACACCGACGTAACCTAATGAGATCAGTTTGCGAATAGGCCCGGCATGGTCAGGTGGTTAAGGCACTCGACTCCTAATCCGCAAACTCGGGTTCAAATCCCCCATCGCACCAAACATGCTCGCCCTTTCAGCCGTGGGGGCGTTATAAAGTGACGCATATCCCACAGTTCATTGATAAAAGAGTAGCCGTCAACTCTTAGGCTACTAATTTTGGTTTTTAATTTCGCTCAAAGCTACACGAGGGCTATCTGAGCTAGCCGTCCATAATTTAGCAGTGTAAGGCCAGAGGGAAGGCAGCTAGTCCTCGTGTAGCTTTGAGCAAAATTAAAAACAAAAGCAAAAATGAGTTCCAAACACCGTTACCTTGTCCAGTGGTTAAGGATGTGATTGAAACTATTCTCAGGCTTAGCGCAAGGTAATATTACACCTATTGCTGTCCACCGCTGGTACAGCAAATGCGTCTACGGAGTTACAACGCTACAATCAGGGGTTCGATTCCTCTCGGTGGACTCAGCTGATAGCTCGATGTGGCTTTGCTATATGAAAATACTCATCTGTTGCTAAGTAACTCATCATGAGTAGCATAAATATATCTCATAACAAACTTGATACCACATAAAACTAATATAAATAACGTTTTAACTAAGTATCTGCAAGTTGTAGTCCGTCTGATCTTATGAAAGGCCTCTTCGTTTGCTACGCACAACACATAAAGCGTATTTAACACGCTATTACGTTCCCTTCTTAGTGGAAAGCGGTAATGCTCAAGTAGAGAACAGCATGAGAGAAATTATCGCAATCCTTACATGTGACACAGGATTCTGCGTATTATTTATTAGTGGACCATTCTTCGTCAACTTAGACTTTATGAAACTTTTAATGATGTTGTACATTTCGAATGAATTAGCATTACTTGTTGGAAGTAACTAGATAACCATTAAAAGCTACAATTGTCTCTCTATAGGCGAATGATAAAGGACACTAAAATAGCATCATTAATAACGGAAACGGCTGATGTAATTATACAAATAAATATATTATTCTCTGTCTAAGCGAGTGCATCGTAATGTGACATGATTGATAGTAATTGTCGCTTCAGATGATAATTAAATTTCCACGTGTGGTAGTAAGTTAAAAGTAAAATAGTAACGTGAATTCTACTTTATAAACATAGTCCTACCTGCAAATATGATGGGGAAGTCAGAAGCATGTGTAATAAAAAGTGATATGAATTTATATTCTCATCTGTACAGAGGAGGAAATTATAAAGTAACGCCAACGTTACTGTAACTGCTCATATTAATGATATAAATATCTGTATTGTATTAGAGTATCGTGATATGGACAAGAATGCTAATTATCCACTTTTAATTTCTTGGGAGCGGGTATGACGTATTTATATTCATTATTAAGCAGTAAGTTCAAATAAAAACATCAAAAGTTATTAATAAGTCACTCTATCATTAATGGGACCGTAAACTTGATATTTTAAACTTGATTTGAATTTCGCGCAAAGCTACTTTAGGGCTATCTGCGCCAGCTGTTCTTAATTTAGGAGTGTAAAACTAAAGAGAAGGCAGCTAGTCATCACTACCTACTGCCAACTCTTGGGTTACTCTTTTGCCAACGAATAGTGGGATAGACCGTCACATTATCACGCCTCCACCGCTGAAAGGGTGTGGCGGGGATTCGGAACCCGCGACCCTCAAATTACGAGTCGAGTGCCTTCACCATCTGGCCATGCCGGGTCCTATTTTAAACTTAATAAATAAGGTTAATCCATTGAACAAAATGAGTAGCAATAGAACAAAGATTTATTTAATTAGTGAGTGCTGCGTTCGGAATATTAAAATTAATGAGAAAGCCAAGATAATGCAATATCTCTTTCCAATGTGTTTATCATATTGGTTGTTACGTCTCGATATCCGTTAAAATTTTGATATTATATTAACATGAAAAGGTTTGTGAATTATCATGGCACAGCAATGATCTTAACCGCAGAGACAATTAACGTAAATTTATTGAAACTTTATAAATAAATAAATTTATTTATTTATTAGGCCTACCTGACAGTATTTGGATCTCTTAAGAGCCTTTATTAAAGTCACTCCAATGAAAATAAAGTGATACATTACAAGTTCTAGTTTAGAACTAGCTTTAATCAAATTTTATTTAAAATGCTAAGTTTACTCTACTGCAAAATTCGACTTCATATGTACTAGAAATGAAACGACAGAAAAAAAAACTGTCGTTGTTTTTTTATGAAGGTTCAACAGAAATATTTCAAAATAAAATGCACGTGAACCATCAGTTAGGTTTCGAAACACGGGTCGTTTTAACCTTGCTTATAAAACTGAATAATGACGTCATGCCAAACTTGAAACATAAAATTGAACTGACGTTAGCTAAAAATTAGAAGAAAACAATTTCTACAAATAAGTTTACAAACTTAATATATATTATTTTTTTTTACATTTTACTCAGTTATAGAAAGAGTACATCAACATATACAACCTCGAAGGTAATTTACGAAGAGAGTGCTAAAACTACCAAACTCTTCTATACTTCTGTACTATGTATATCTAAGTATGAAACATATACCTGCAGTACACAATTTGGGATCTTCGTCGTAACCGTCATGGCAATCAGGAGCGCCATCACACAGATACTGGATCGAAATGCAAATAGTACGTCTCCCAGGGCAACGAAAAGGTCGAGTTGTTGGACAACGATTGTAATCATCTGAACAATAAACACAAAACGTGCGGTTAATTAATAAACAGAAATATAGTTTATTAAACAAAATAGTGTTATTATATTCCCGATATTTGTAGCATTGCCACCTCCATGATAAATTAACACATTTGTACACTCTTTACGTTGTAAAATACTACGCACCGAACTGCTAAACGTTCTATAAAATTAAATTGTAAGTTTGTAATTGTTTCATATTCTATTATGTGAATGGAAGCTTTTGGATGCAATAATGTGTTTTATTTAAACGATATAAAATAGTTTCTAAAACGTTTTAAACCCACTCATTTGAAGGTGTTTGTTTTTCTCCGATTTGTTGTTTTCATTCGGTAGAAATTTCGGTACAAAGCCAAGGATATTCACAGATGTAGTTCGTCATCTCACTAATGAATAGCTCACGTGAAGTTAAGGTAAGAGAAGTTTGAGAAAATTCAAGAGAAGTTTTAGTTTCCCAAAACACAGGAGACGAGAACTAACGTGAAAAGTTCCTCGAGATGGTTTTGAAGAAGCATAAAGCAGTGGTGAAGGTTAAAGAACGTAAGTTTCTGGATTTTTTAAATGAGTTACTTCTTATTTTTTCTGAGTTTTCGCTTGTTCTTGATCAGGGCCTGGCATGGCCTAGCGCGTTAAGGCGTGCGCTTCGTAATCTGAGGGTCGCGGGTTCGCGTCCGAGTCGCGCCAAAACATGCTCGCCCTCCCAGCGGTGGGGGCGTTATAATGTGACGATCAATCCCACTTTTCGTTGGTAAAAGAGTAGCCCAAGAGTTGACGATGGGTGGTGATGACCAGCTGCCTTCCCTCTAGTCTTACACTGCTAAATTAGGGACGGCTAGCACAGATAGCCCTCGAGTAGCTTTGTGCGAAATTCAAAAACAAAACAAACTGTTCTTGATCAGAACGTGCATTATAAATACAGTGATTTAGTTAGTTCTTCAACATTTTAATTAGAATGTTTAAAATTCGTGTTTTAGTTTCGTTCTTAAACTACTTCTTTGTTAGCTCAAGTAATAACTCGTGTAATATTTTGTATACGGTTACCCTAAGTCAGCGACGATATAGTTATTCTAACCAGTCACAGTATTCGATACTGTAAAAGTATAAAATTGACCAGGCCCGGCATAGTCAGGTGAGTTAAGGCATTCGACTCGTAATCTGAGGGTCGCAGGTTCGAATCTCCCTCGTACCAAATATGCTCGCCCTTTCAGCCGTGAGGGCGTTATAATGAGACTGTCAATCCCACTATTCGTTTGTAGAAGGGTAGCCCAAGAGTTGGCGGTGGGCAGTGATGACTAGCTGCCTTCCTTCTAGTCTTACACTGCTCGAGTAGCTTCACGGGAAGTTCACAACAAACAAACAAATAAAAGTGATCACCATTAAAATTCTTCTGCTCCAAAGGGTAAGCACTGTAAAGATTGTTGTTTTGAATTTCGCACAATTTAGCAGTTCTAGAGGGAAGGCTTAACCACCCACCGCCAACTCTTGGGCTACTCTTTACCAACGAATGGGATTGATCTGCAACCTGCTACAGAAACAATAACTTTAAGAATTACATAGTCTGATAATTTCGTGAAAATTATTTTTTTAAAATTTGTCTGATAATCTCCTCGAGCATTGTTTCCTTAAATGGTCTGAATATATTCTTACGATTGGTAACGTTATCCGTTTTCTGATGCTAGTGTATACCACATTACACGTCTGTGATTTTTATATCGTGGTACTTAGCTTTTAACTTTATAAGTTACACTATAAGAATATAATTATAGAGAGGTTTATTGGATGTCATATTTTGATTTAATGCATATTGTAAAGATTTTGTAATTCACCAATGTCTATCATTGTGCTTTCTTTAGTTCAATGAGATCAGTGTACACTTAGAAATTGAACAAAGTTCTCAAACATTTGAAATATAAATGAAAATGTTTAATACAATAATATAATTAAGTAACAAAATTAAACTCAGTCAAAATATCGCTAACAGAAGTTAATGATAATAACTAGTTAATAAAAACATTGCAGTTAAATGTGAAAATCGTATATTGTGAGCATGGAAACCAAACCTACCTATCTTAAAAAGGTAATAGAAATTTATGGGATGCGTAATGAAATTCAACTGACAGACAATAGAATTATGATCAACAGTCACCTAAAGTTACTACACTAATAATTAGTTTACCATTCAGTGGTAATCTTGGGTTGTGGTAAAGGTAATTTTTTTTTTTATGAAAGCTCTATTTTGTCTTTGTAGAAGGCTTAAATGACTAAAATATGTAGTAGGACGTGTATAAAAATGTTCAGACAAATAAAAGAAGCTAATACAACTCCACTTTTCAGATCATTAATCGAATAAACCCTTATGAAGATGGATGTGTCTGAGGATCACATTAGACATATAACGTTTTATGAGTTTAAGAAAGGCAATAGTGCAGCAGAAACTACATGAAACATTTAAGGTGTTTATGGTGCGGAGTCTCTCAATGAAAGAAAATGTCGAAGGTGGTTTTAGAAGTTCAGATCAGGTGACTACAGCTTAACTGATGAGCCACATTCAGGTCATCCTGTTGAGTTTAATGATGACTTGCTGCTGGCTACACTTGATAAAGATTGTGCTGTAACAGTTGAAGAACTAACACAGAAGCTTAATTCAACCCATTCAACTGTTCACCGTCATCTGCAACATCTTGGAAAGGTTTAGAAACTTGGAAGATTGGTCCCCCATGATTTGACAGAAGCCAACCTTAGAGCAGGAGTGGATATTTGCATTTTTTTATACTTTTGTGAACGTAACTCACCTTTTTTGGACAGGTCAGTGACTTGAGATGAAAAATGTGTATCTTATAAAAATATTAAACGCCGCAGACAATGAGTCAGCGCAGATAAACTGGTTAAAACACAGCCTAAAATGGACCTCCACCTCAGGAAAGTCTTGTTAAGCGTTTGGTGGGATACTGTTGGTGTGATCCACTCAAAGTAATGATTACATCAGACTTCTGTTGTCAATAGTTAGAGCGCTTGAATGTTGCACTGAAAGAAAAGATGCTTGCTTTGATCATTCGCAAAGGTGTTGTGTTACACCAGGATAATGCACGGCCCCACACAACAAAGATCACATCTGGAAAGACTGAAGAGTTAGACTGGGAAAACTTCCACATCATCCTTATTCTCCAGACCTTTCCCCATCTGATTATCATCTATTCCAAAGTTTTCAGAACTATCTTAATGGAAGAAAGCTTGGAACACATGAAGACGTCAAAACTTCCCTCTCTACATTATTTTCCTCCAGTTTTATTGAAGGGGCATTCAGGAGCTTGTGGCAAGTTGGCAGGAAGTAATTAATAATAATGGAACATACATTATTAATTAAATAGCATTAAAAGCTTTCGAAATCATTTCTCTTTTTCTGGACCTAAAACCGAATATTACAGCCTGTATCATGAGCTTTCATTATTTCTCCTGTAATTGATCAAAAGTGAAACTTGAGGTTACTTAACTTAATTCAATTTGTTTTACATATATAAAGAAAAGATATTTACACTAAAATATAAGTATTTAATTGGTTCACGATTTATGTGACAGGAATTAGAAACTGTTGAGTCATAAAAGGTTTACGGTATACGTAGCAACATCGAACAGTTTTATAGCGATTTCTGTGATTTTTATTGGAAAACCAGAGTTGGAAATTGGTGGATATAGCTTAAATACATGTTACATCGACTTAATGTTTCGTTAAAGTGAGCTCCAACACTCCAAGTACATGGAATATTTTAATAATTATATCCGATTTTTGAAACTATAAGTATATGCTTTACTGATGAAAACATAACAAAGTTTCTGTCTGCTAGTCAATACAACCACTTTAAAAGATCTTTATATTTGACAAATTATTGTAAACCCAACATCTAATAACATTTTCTCTCTTCTAAAAAAGTTATGAAGTTGTTGATAAAGAACCTTCCCGATTATTAAAAACATTATTTTAAGTGTTATATCGTTGACAGCACGTGCCAACTATATTTCAAATAAATGAAATTGTTTATTTTTTCAAGTTTCTAAATTTTGTAAATGGTAAATTGGGTTTTAGTAGAACACGATATATACATTTATGTGACTGTGTGTGAGTGTGGCTTTTGTAGCCTTCTGATGGTTATTTCCAGGTTTGAATTTTTTATTACTTCCTTGTCATTCTGTGTAAAGAAGTACCTTGTGAGCAGCTCGGAGGCACAACCTGTAAGGCTAGTTATTTGTTAGATAGTGGATATAACCTTGCAAAATTATCTCACTGCACGCTGATGAACTCAGACTTTTCATGTAGAGACTAAATACAATACTGCAATAAATGCAATACTTGTGTGTTTAATGCACTTGTCTGTATCAATAAATCGAATATTAAAACGAAGACAATATTTCTGTAAAGAATACAGTAGAAAAATAAATTAAATTTTATGTTCTACGATAAAGTTTTCTTTTCAAAAGCACAAAGCTCCACAATAGACTATCTCGGCTACATTCATCGCGCATGTGAAATCCCGATATTTAGCACTATGACACCTGAAGGTTAGAAGGGATCAAATATATATATTATTGTTTTAAATTGTTCTCTAACTGATATTGCAGGATTGATGTCAGTAATTAATTACATAAAACAGGATATCGATTATTCATCGTTTACTTTCTTTTGTTTTATTTTCTCTTGATCTAAAACTTTAACAATATATCTATTTCTCTCTGTCCGTCTTTTTATCAGTGGTGTTCTCGGTCTCTTGGTTTATTGTCTTGCTTGGTGTTAATTTACCTATAACTCAGTTTTCCTTTCTTATTTCTCACACTACACCTAAAACTCGGACTGTTTTAACGTGATCGCCACCAAAACGTTTTCCACACTTCTGTGTAATTGTTTTGGTGTTTAGCTTTGTTCACTTTTCCATTAGTATCTAACTATACAAAAGCCAATATCTGTAATGCCACGTTTGATTTTTTCCCAAATAGAATGAGTCTTAAAAGCTTTTATCCAAACAGAATAGTTTGACTACTGTCTGTCCATTACGACTTTAGTGACGGGGTACAAAGAGGCCGTGAGTGTTTGTAATTAATTGTGAAGTAAAGACGTGAGAGATCACCCAGCCAAGAGACAAGTGCTTAACATTTATCATGAAACTAAAAATATCCATTGAGTTTTAAACTTGAAACTTTCTGAAGTCAGTTATGTGGTTTGGTTTCTCTTTAATTTCGCGCAAAGCGATACGAGGGCTATCTGAGTTAGCCGTCCCTAATTCAGCAGTGAAATTCTAGAGGAAAGGCAGCTTCCACCTCCGACGCTTGGGCCACTCTTTTACCAGCGAAAAGTGGGATTGACCGAGACTTTATAATGCCCTCAAGATTGAACGGACGAGCATGTTTGGTGAAATGTAAATTAGAAGCCGCGGCTCTCATTTTGAATTATTTTCTGTTATATTACCAACATTTTAAATGAAAACAAAGCTTTTAACGCGTAGAAAGACTCTAAATTTAAAAGTCAACACATTTTTTCCGGTTTTGTTGTCTATACATTTTACTTAGACTTTTAGTGGATGTATTAACAATAATATAAGTTTATACTTTTGTCGCTAAGCGATATTCAAACTTAATGTTACTAAATCTCACTGGCTTTTGATTTCACAAAATTCATTTGTTTCAGGTAGCTATGGGTAGGGGTACAGTGGTACTTGTTCCTTCATTTTGACCAGATACACCCTAGTGTAGTTATTAATATCATAAAAATAAACAACTTAATTTATTTTACATATAAACCTTGCGGGATTATTTTTTTGGGGGGAGTTCAGGGGGGTCCTGTTATAGAACTCTTGATTTCGGGACTGGCGAGTCGGTTTCGAATTCCTCTGACACCACAAAATACTCCCCTCTGTCATAGTGTTATAGGAGTGATAGTCAGTCCTTTAGGGAGAATAGTGAGTGGAAGGGTGTTGGTGACTGGCTGCGATCTCATTGGTCAACAGTTCAAAATTAGGGACGGAAGCGGAAATTCTTAGTAGTTCTTCAATAAGCCCGCCATGACCAGGTGGTTAAAGCACACGACTCGTGATCTGAGAGTCGCGGATTCAAATCTCCGTCACACCAAACATGCTCGCCCCTTTTAACCGTGGTGGCGTTTTAATGTACGGTCAATCACACTATTAGTTGGTAAAAGATTAGCCCTAGAGTTGGCGGTGGGTGATAATGACTAGTTGCCTTCCCTCTAGTCTTACACTGGTAAATTAGGTACGACTAGCGCAGATAGTTCTAGTGTAGTTTTGCGCGAAATTCAAAAAAAAAAAAAACTTTTTTTCAATAAATACACAATATAAGTGTGCCTTAAGATCCGTGAGGAAAGTTAACGTGGAATAAAATGCTGAATAATGGATAAATTGAAATTTTTACTGTACAATCTTACAACAGTTGGATTGCTGAATTATTTGGTGTGAATAACATGAAACATCTTAGGTTATATATATATATGAACTTGATATACAAGTAAATAAGGGACATATAGAAGTGAAAATCCAAATATAGCCAAACTTAATCTATTGTAATCAAATAATTGAATGATTATTTGATTAAATATAACACGTTTTAGATCCGATGTATCGCTAGAGGTATTTCTTATACACCTCACTTTTCACTGTAATAAAATTCTGATCAATGACATTGGAGCATGGATGCTTTCAACGACATTTTTCTCTGTATAGTATAGTGAAGGTTTTGTTCTTTCTCTCTATACAGACAGTGTTTTAACTGGTTTTAGCGCTTCAGTTTTCATGTGGAAATACAGAGCGAGCTCTGATGACCTATTCGATTGGCTTCAATATCGGTTAGTCTGTAATAATTATTGTTTATTTCTCAGAATCAACGGAAAGGACGACCTCAACAGATGAGGAGATAAAATTGGGACTTCCAAAAGCCCCTCGGGGCTTATACCTTTGTAATGTATAAATGGGTGTTACTTATGTAAATAAAACAGAAACGGATGGAGAAATTTGATTCTTTTATTCAATCGTCAGGAAGCTCTGAAGATAATTTTTTTCCGATATTTGTATTCGTATTGATATAGAACGATTGACGTCTAAAGGACCTAATCAAATAGGTCCGGCATGTCCAGGTGGGTTAAGGCATTCGACTCGTAATCTGAGGGTCGCGGATTCGAATCCCGTTCTCACCAAACGTGCTCGCCATTTCAGCCGTGGGGGTGTTATAATGTGACGGTCAATCCCACTATTCGTTGATAAAAGAGTAGCCCAAGAGTTGGCGGTGGGTGGTGATGACTAGCTGCCTTCTCTCTAGTCTTACACTGCTAAATTAGGGACAGCTAGCGCAGATAGCCCTCGAGTAGCTTTGCGCGAAATTCAAAACAAACAAACAAACCTAATCAAATTAACAAACTTCACTTCTCTACGAATTTTTTTTTATCAGCTGCAAAATGAACACAACACAAAACACTTAAATTTCAGTTTCTTAGCTTTAAGCATTTTACGCTTTGTGTAATCGGAGTATATTTCGACGAGCTAATATTTTATCTCTTGCTGGGTACATCATGAAACCTACGATGAAGAAAAACCAAAAGTGAATGAAAACCCATTTCCAAAGCGTAATCTCTTTTCTTATTTTTCTCTCACTGTAACCTTCATTTGACTGAAAATCTATTTTTATTGTTGTTGTTAAGGTTCTGCCAAAGTAAATTGCAAACAAAAAGTTGTTTTAACATTTGTTGGAAGACGCGTAATAATCACGTCTCTGAACCTTAAATCCCCAGAGATTTAGTTCTTATCCTTATCAAAGTACACTAACAACTGATAGAAACGAAATCAATGAACCATTTCTCCAAAGTATTATGAAATCAAGATTAGGCTACGAACATTAGTTTAAGATTAGCGTTTTAGTAAGAGAAATTGAACACAATAAATTATCGAAACAATCTGACGATCACACAGACGAGGAACCTTTATTTTAGAAACAGCTCTTTTTATAAAGTATACATTAGTTTTGAATTTTGTACAAAGCTACTCAAGGGTTATCTGCCCTAGCCGTCCCTAATTTAGCAGTGTAAGACTAGAGAGAAGGAAGCTAGTCATCACCACCCACCGCCAACTCTTGGGATACTCTTTTACCAACGAATAATGGGATTGACCGCAACAATTTAACGGCCCCACGGTTGAAAGGGCGAGCATGTTTGGTGCGACGGGGATTCGAACCCGTGACCCTCGGATTACGAGTCGATTGCCTTAACCACCTGGCCATGCTGGGCCTGAAACTGAAGCAGTTCACTGTCTGCCAGAATTAACTGCAATGTTTTGAACATATTTTTTTTTCAGAGATGACAGTATGTTTGTTGAAGTTTAAATTTGTGTCAAATAATGAGAAATCAAACGGGTCATAATATTAAACTACGTATATTTTATCTAAATAAGTAACATGAGTTGAAAATAAAAGTATCAAAAGCTTCTGTTTAATTAAACAGATACTTATTGACTTTTTATTTATTTTTTTCTTGATCACAATCCCAAACAGTAGATAATTTGTGCTTTGACAACTGCGAGTATCAAAACCCGGCTTTTATCGCATAAAGCTTCGGTCTTGCTACCAGATGGCGGTATTGCATAAGGGAATGTTATTGGTTCACGAGATTTAATGCTTTCTGACAAACCTTTAATGCCGAACGGTCAATAGCTACCCCTGTGCGTGTATATATATAAAACAAACAGACTTGGTGTTGGCTAATGTATGAGTTCCCGTATTGTAAAACCAAAGGTTTATGGTTCGTATGTCGTTGGCGCAAAAACACTTTTCGATCTTTAGGGCAGTAGGTAAGTAACAAGAGTGTAATTAGTAAAATCCAAGTGTTGCCAGTGGGTGCTGACCACTAGCTAGTTGCCTTTTTTCTTGTCTAATAGCTGAAAATTTGGGACGACTGGAGCAGATTCATCATAAGTATCGTTGGGCAAGAATTCTTAGAAAATATGATATGCTCTAGCCATGATAGAATCGGTATGTTTTAAATATAACTGTTGCAGTTTGGAATATTGATCCAATCTAACCAAACATACGAGTTTGTTCACACAGTTATTTAGAATGTTTGTACTCAAAACAATTAACTCACTTGAATAGTCTTACAAATGCTACTAAACTGGTTTACCAGAGCATCAGTTGCATGCGTGAAGTCCCTTTTTTACACTTGAAACACGCACTGGATGGATCGTATTCTATAATCTAAAAACGCACCTAATCGTTTTTCCACATTAAAACGTCGTATACCTATATCTCGTAATTGAAATGTTTTTATAATACGCATTGGACATGCCTCTTTAAAATACAGTGATATGTTATCTCTTCCATCGTTGTGGGTGAGTCTTGTTATATCCATTGGTTGATTGAGATATTAAAATAATTACAGCATAAGTACATCAGGCGTAGGAGAAAAGGCAAAAGTACTGTTTTAATTTAGACATAAACTTACGTGCTAATAAAATCAAGATTAGTGTGTACGTGATCGCTTTTACACAAATTGTTATCTTCTCTCCTTTTGAAACAAGCTGACTATTAAAAACGTCATAACGTTCTAAGATATCATAATATAGCTAACTGATAGGTGGTCAACCTGCGTCTGACAACGTACCAGTTACGTCTTTGATTTTTTCTGCTATTAAAGCATCGTTAGCGTAATCTAATAGGTCTGCAAATTACCATCGAGAAAAAAGAAAGATACGAAGACGTAGCCAATCAAAATAAAACAAACAAACAAAACATTTCGTGGGTTTGCTTGGTGTATTTGAGGAAACAGTAAATAATACATTTTTGAGTAACACTTTCTAAAGTTTTATCTTTGAAAAACAATTACTCTAAATTACTTTAATGATTTAAAGAGTACACTTATCAATTATATATATAGACATATATAAAGGTTCAAAAGTGTGAAAAAAAAGTTAATACGATAAAGGAAGGAAGAAAGCTACCGAAGGGGTAAAATCACATTTCATATTGACCATTGGTCAAATAAAGTTTATAGTGCGTTTTTAAACGTTGTTTCTACTTCTCACCCACAAGCAGCTACAGCTTTCACTGTTATACACTTTAAAAAAACCTTAGCTGAATAGGTAAAGAAATTAGTACTTAAGAAAGTTACATCAAAATCTATTATATTGGTTTGTGACGAATACGCAGAGAAAAACAAAACTATAGCTCAATCGCTTTTGAAGGATGAGAGTTTCGAAATCAGTCGGGTTATCGGATTTCGTATCTTCTTGTTAAATGTTCTCTTGAACTACGTGTTCTTAACATCATGAGTGTCTTGTAATAAAGGTATTTTTTTTTCACTTTTGTTGGAGCTAACTTATTCTGACATAACATCATGGAACATTTTTGAAGTATTGTAGATACATATATATATATATATATCTTCAAAAAAGAAACGCAAAAGGGATATTTTTTTTATTTTAAAGAGAAATATATGTAATAACGTTACAAGCTCAGAGTATGTGATGTTACACGTGTTAAGGCCCTGATTGTCAGACCAAAATGACAATAAAAGTTGTGCACTTTGAAAACGGAGGAAAACAACAGATTTTTCGCCAAAACGCATTCGTGTCCAATAAATTTGTTTGAGAGATCTGCATGTTCTGCAAGTGCAACATGTGCAAAATCCTAATAAAAGTGACGGGTTCTCGGTCTTCATAGCTCAGTGTTAAGCCACCGACACGCAATACAGTTATGCCAAGACTGACTGAAGCACAACGCAACAACGCCATTGGTCGCTTGGAAGCAGGCGAATATCGATCAGCCAGATTTGTTGCCAGAGCTGTGAATGTCCACCCAAGCATCATCACAAGGCTATGAAATCGTCACCAACAACATGGATCAACTCGTGACCGTCCACGATCTGGCAGACCTCGTGCGACCACGCCCGCACAAGATCGCTACATCCGGTTACGTCACTTTCGGGATAGGACCACCACTGCGACGTCTACTGCCTCAACCATACCAGGGCTGCGTAGGATTTCCTATCAGACAGTACGCAACCGTCGACGAGATTCTTAGACCCCATGTGCAACCCATCATGGTGAACGTCAACGACGTTTTTCAACATAACAACGCCCGTCCTCACACAGCCCGACTCACCACTGTCTTTTTGAGACACCACAACATCAACGTTCTTCCCTGGCTCTCCAGATCACCAGATTTAAACCCCATCGAACATCTTTGGGACGAGTTGGACCGACGGCGACAACCTCAACCGCAGACTCTACCTCAGCTTGCAGCAGCTTTGCAGGCTGAATGGACAGCCATTCCACAGGATGTGATTCGTCATCTCATCGCTTTCATGGGCAGGAGATGCCAAGTAGTTATTGATGCTCACGGGGGGTATACTCGTTATTGACGTTGAGTGACGTTAAACTTCAACTAGTGAGCGTGGACTTCGCCTTTGCAGACTTTGGATGTTCAGCAGTGATTGTGCAACGTTTTACACATGTCATACAGAACTACCCGGAATAAACTTGTTAACAATTTGTCTCAAATTTTGCCTTTTGCGTTTCTTTTTTTGAAGAGTATATATATATATATATTCGAATTATCTCAAATAAAGCAGTCTTGTTTACTGTACGCTATTTTGAAAGCATCCCAATTGGAATAACTTGTATATTGTTCAATTCGGCTATATTACCGAATTTAGTAACGTCATATATTATTCATATTCGGGAGTGCCCGACACGGCCAGGTGATTACGTCACCTCGACTCGTAATCCAAGGTTCCCCTGTTCGAATTCTCGTTACACCAAACATTGTCACCCTTTCATCCATGTAAGCGTTATAATGTTGCGGTCAATCCCACTAGTCGTTGGTAAAAGAGCAGCCCAAATATATTCGGGAGATTTTATTATTCATTTTAGTATAAATAAACATTTAACCCTAAGGTATTATTATCGTTAATTGTAAGTTACATATGTTTATCATTATGCGATGAAAGTCTAACCAGAATGACCAAAAAGCTAGTGATTAGTGTTTTTTGAATTGGAATGACGTTTCCTCACAAGGCTTTGGTTAAACATCCAGGGCTGATTCCGTAAGGTATAAAACTTACAATTTTTTACCAATGAAAGAGAAAGGTCGGTCAGAATCTCCCATCGACCGATTAGGATAATTTTAACCTAAAATACGGTTGTAACGCCCTCACAAGTTTAATATTATTTTATTTTTCAGAAGGAACTTTCACTGTGTGGGTGAATAAAGAATAGTTAGGGTTAATGTTAACATTTAATACTTTTCCAGTATTCCATGCACTGACAGATTACGTATCATAGCTTTTATTTGATCAAATCCGTGCAATTTGTCGATAAAGGAATCGTGAAGTTTGCACTTGTTGCATTTTACGTTGTAAAGTTTACCATATACTTGTGCTGCTGAGGTACAGTGTAAAATATATGATTCTCCTTTTAAAACTATTAAAATTATACAATAAAGACTGGTTTCTTGAATTTCGCGCAAAGCTACACGAGAGTAAGACTAGAGGGAAGGCAGCTAGTCATCACCACCAACTATTGAACTACTCTTTTACCAACGAATAGTGGGATTGACTGTCACATTATAATTCTCCCACGGCTGTGAGGGCGAGCATATTTGGTGTGACGGGGATTCGAATCAAAGACCCTCAGATTACGAGTCGAGTGGCTTAACCACCTGGCCATGCCGGGCCCAGATTATACAATAACTGGCTAATTAACTGGTACTCCACTGCATACATTCCTTGAATGCGTGAGGTGGTTCATGAATCGTTTCTGGTTTGATTTATACTACATAGAAGTTAAATACTAAACAAAACGTAGTCACTTCTCCCCATAAGCAAGAAGTTCCAGTCGTGGCACAGTCAACAAGGAAACAACCTCTCGGTAGCAATGACTTTTATTTCTTACATTATTATTATTTATTTCCATTTTCAAAAGTAAGTACCCAATATGAATACTACGGCTATAACATTACTTTACAATATTGCACAAATGAGGAACTTGTGAACGATACTGTCAAAGACTTTCCTTTCGTCTCCTTTTTCCAATGGTCTCGTCAAAGATTTCCGAGTAATAATGCCCAATCTCACAATTCTATTTGGTTTAAGTCGCATATGTCATTTCCACTTTTTGAATAATAAAGGAAACTTGACACGACAAAATTCTTATTTTGTGTTTCTAATTCACGTGCTGTGTTTTTATTCATTAAAGATTATATATTATACATGTAGTTAACACTAATATTATAATGTTACTGTCTAGTTTCACTCATAGCGTTGAAATATACAACATGAAGGCTAGCTGTATTGACAACAATAATATACCCACACAAACCGAACTAATATCATGATTTACTTGATCTCGATGTTTATGATAAATAATAAGTACAACATTTAACAAATCCACAATTATTGTTGTGAACTGTCTATTCCAGATAGTAATGATAAAATAAATTGAAAACAAAATTAAATTCTTTTGTCATCAAATTTTCTTTTTAATGTCTTATATTTACTTATTGTCAGATATTAGAACATTATTTCTGTTTGTTTATAAACATAAAAAGTGGATAATAAGCTATTTCTAAAATGGTCACTACAGGTATCGAAACCAAGTTTTTGCCACTGTAAGCCCCTTGTACATATCGTTGAGCCAGCGGTTGGCGTATAAACATATATCATAATAAATTGTTTATTCCCTATATTGTGTACTAACAACCGTCTTTACTAAATCGCCCTTGGTGGCTCAATAATAAATCTGAGGGTTTATATATTGCTGAAAATCGGATTTCGATACCTACGATTAGTAGTGTACACATAACCCATTGTGTGCTCTGCACTTAATAACGAATAAACTTTACTGAAATTTACTACGTTCAATATTGTACCACAATAACATTCTTTATAAAAAATATATTTTATTTAGTGTATAAGTTGTTTTGTAAAGATAAAATGCATTACTAAAAATTTGTTTTATAAACTGTTCACATGTTTGGGTATTTACAGAAAACGATCAAATTTATAATAAACCTAGCTGAATTCTAAAAATATTATTACTGTGTTTCAATTTCAATGAGTCTTTGTTTGTTTACTGATTTAATCAGCTGTTCAGCTAATAAATATTGACAAAAGGAGACACGTGTGACATGTATCCTTTTAACCTTATAAGTTATATGACTCATCTCGTCATCGAATTGTTGGAATATCAAAGAAATTAGAACGTTGATACAAATTAGTTGCATTACCCTCGCTCTTTATTTCTGTTGCGTTTTGAATAAATATTATTTTATCTTTACCTGTTAAGAAAATTCAGATAGAAATGCAGTTTTAGAAGTTGTAGGATCACCTAAAACACGAACTATGCGAAGTCTTCCCTTAACATTATTCGCTTACATTGCGTGTTTGATCATATAACTGGTAGATACGTACTGGTGCTACATAGTACCCTTGTGCTACACGCACATGGTTAACTTAACATAAAAAGTAGGTTAATTGTTACTTGTTATGCAACTTGTAAGCAGTCTTGAACCTATTCCATTTTTATACAGAAATAAATAAATAAATTCAGCACAAACACAAAAGAGAGGTAGAAGTTAGTTACCAGTGTTAAACTAGAAGCAAATTAGGCCTAAACTTCTCTACTTTCCAGTTCTATTAACTCATCTCTGCAGCTGTGGTGCGTTTGTTTAACACACTATTTCTTTGACAAATAATTATACTTTTTAATAATATTTATTATATATATATTTTTAAATTTTATACATAATATAAATTTTGTGAATTAAGTTTCATAATAGACCAATTGTTATTTATGATAACCACGTCAGCAAATTCTAAAATCAAACAGAAATTAGTAGAATATATAAGACTGGCAGTTTTATGTAGTGTCATCAGATGTATCCATACATCTAAATATTATTATATTTTTTACGCAAGCAGTTTTTTTGCTTCTTTCTATTTAATGGTCATAACATATTTTGCCACAGATACAATAAATACATGATACAATAAATAAATAGATCAAGCTCCTGAGTTGTTTAAAAACAAATTTAAAATCATGTGCGTTTTTTTGAGTGATGTTGCGTAACGTAGTAACCAAAGTCTCATGAAATTAATCAAATATTGAAAAACTGTTACATTCCCTGTTCTTTTCTTTTTATGTGCCTTACTGTTAGTAGGCGCTGGTCATCTTTAAAACTTTGAAAACTATTTTCGTAAGATACGATTTGTTTCTGAATAGCTAAAAATCAACCACGAACCTGAACAATAGGTTTTAGAGTAGAAACAACAGTTGTTTACAGTAATGTTTTTTTGTGTTTGAATATTAATTGAATAGGTTGATTCACGTGACGATAGACAGGATAATGATACTACATAAATTTAAAAAAATTAAACAGTACTAACACCGTTGGTGCAAAAAAATAATTTTGCACTTAACAGACCTGAAAATGTATGTGATAGTTTGTAAGCATATTTACTGACAACAGAGATTTCTTGTTATAACACTTGAAAAAAAAAGATATTTGATAAAGATGCACAAAAATACGTAATTATTTCTTACAGCTTCGTAGCATTAACAAGACCAAGTACACTTTGTTCAAGCTGTTGTCATAGTAACGATATGTTTGTGGAAATCAACAAGGACAGGTAACTATGGTAACGGATATGCCTACTTTATAAGCTAATCTCTCTCTGAAAAATAAAACTACTTACGTTGTGCAGCAGAAAGATCAAGGATGAGTTAAGTTTCAACAGTTTTAAAGCTCTCGCATCTTAAACTGAGATATGTGGTGTTTTAGCAGTGAGATATACGGAACAAGTCACGTACTCTTGTCATTACGGTGTCAAGAGTTAGACAAACACGTGCACAACGCTCATGCATTCATTATAGTAAATTCTGGCCAGTGATTAACCATATTCTGTAAAACTGCATTTTTTACAACACAGTAATTCGGGAAGCAGAAAAATGTTTACAGAAGAGGGTTTCCAAATGTAAAATGTTAAAATATTTCTAATCCTAAATTACCATTCGATTAGAAATAGATAACATGTAACTTGTCTGTTGAAATAAACAGGATTATATTTTCGAATATTTGCATAAACACTGCATTAATAAATCTTCATAATAGTAAATACAAATGCTAAGAAGTTGTGTGTTTTTAATTATTGGTTTGAATTTCACGCAAGGCTACAGGAGGGCTATCCGCTAGCCATTCTTCAGTGTAAGTCTAGAGGAAAGGCAGCTGGTTATCGCCACCCGCCGCCAACTCTTGGGCTACTCTTTTACTAACGAATATAACACATTACAATGCACCAACGGCTAAAATGGCGAGCATGTTTGGTGTGACGGGGATTCGAACCCGCGACCCTTAGATTACGAGTCGTGTACCTTAAACACCTGACCATGCCGGGCTTTATGGAAATAGTACTAAATGCACATACAATATCTTTCTTGCCAAATACTTATAAAGTGAAACTGATGTAATTAAAATATTGAATTTTAAAACTACTCAATGCATTGCGAAAGCTTACTGGCAAGGAAATTTCTATAGGGGTAGGAAATTAAACATTTGGTTTCTACAGAACGTAACATATTTGATGGAATATAACTTTTATGCTTAGTATTAAACACGTGATACATTAAACTTCTAGTTTTATCTAATATAATAGAACATGAAAGAATATAAGAAGTCTGACAGACTTTAAATTTCATATTGTGCTATACACACACACACTCATTAAGCGTGAAACATCTCATACGAATTAAACATTGTACCACAGAGCATAATAGATTTGGTGAATAGTGAACTATACCGTAAGTGTAAAGGAATTTGAGAGAGATAAATCTTGTAAGAAGGTTCCTTCTTCCATCATCGTTGTTTTGTGTGGTTACTTCGATTATGGACTAATGACCTGTACCACAGATCGCTACAGGAAGTTTTAACGGAACACATGGATCGCTACAGGAAGGTTTAACGGAACACATGGATCGCTACAGGAATATTAACGGAACACATGGATCGCTAGAGGAAGTTTTAACACTTTGGTCAATGTTGTCCTCTTCTCAATTGCATGCTTTCCGAAGTCCATCAACTGTTTGCAAACTTTAGCTTCCGAGGACTAGTTTGGACAATCAAAGGTCACAAAGTCCACTGGAGAAGTTAGCAAAAGTGCAACACGAATTTCAGTTTGTACCCACATCTTGCAGAGAATATGTTGATTTAACTTCAACTAGATGTTTCGTCTTGAAGACTCAATTCATTATTAGCATATCTTTTCTACAAGTATGGTATTTACTTACGCTGTATTGCTCTCAGTACAATAGCCTGAAAATGAGTAGAGCTAATATTAATCTTGTTGTTTCTATTGACTCTCCAGATGTTTAAATATAGCTGTAACCTGTAGCCACAATTAACCCCGTTCAAGAGTGTACGTTACATACTGTGTTTCAAGTTTTTAAAACGCTATTTAAACAGCAGAATTTCGTTGCAAACAGTGTGATATAATATAAGTATTTGTTACATACTAGATATCTTTGGTTTGGATAGATGATTTATGAGAAGGTTGAAAATATAGTTTTTGTGTCGCATTTGTGCACCTAAATTAGTGTGAATAATTTGCTTGCAGGTTTAAGGTTCATGTTTTAGGCGCACTAACATTGTTTTCAGGGTTAAATTCGGTAAAAAGCTGTTTAATTGTCTTCATAACCTTTAAAGGATGACTTATTCTTCATCACTGGAATCATCTTTTACAGAATTATGCTTAACACTATAAGTTTTAGATATCCTTTTCTTCACATCGATCAAATTTCGCGACTTCCATAATCATGGGATAACAAAATTTCGAGTCACAAAATCCTTTAATGTAACCTTTTTAGATGTTTTCAACTTCAGATGTGATCCGCCTTTCTATACTATCATAGTTCAATATAATGGCATCAAGAGGTCTAGAGGCTCTAACAAGCTTTGAGGTGCGATCAAGAAAAAAAAACAGATAAACTTTAAAACTATTGGCATAATTCGTGAACGACCATCTTTGGCATTCCTGAAAAAATGCCATTTCTTCTACATTTTCTAAGTAGTAGTCAAACCAGTCCATTAAGAGAATATTAGGTGTAAAAAAATGAAGCCTAGATTTAGAAGAACAAGCCCGAGGGAAAACTGTAATTATGTTTATTATTCATTCAAGTAGTATTCGACACGTGCATCACGAACAAAAAACTGCACTCAGTGTTTCGTGACTTCCCCTAATGAAATAACACGCATACAAAAATGCGTTCATAGAAAGCATTTACACAATGCTATACAAAAGCAAATAATGATAGAGAAGTCATAATCCAACTATAAATATAAAGAATCAGCTTATGTAAATATAGAATAGTAAATATACATATAAAAAAAGTGCTATACCTTATGAAATGTTTCTGAGCGTTGTTTCTCAAATGTAGATTAGCGAAAGTCGGTGCTAGAAAATTTTATGTAAATTTTACAGAAGAAAATTGTTACTTATTTCAATGACAAGCATGTCTCTTATTATCAGTCAATACATGTGTATAATACGCAAAGAAAGCATGTTAAATTTACAATGAACTCAAGTGGCAGCTAATCAAATGAAATCAGTTTTTTTGTATTATATGGCAAGTTATGAATTAGTTTTAATTAATATAATGTATGGAAACTTAATCGATAACTGTGCATAATATTTACACAATTAAAAGGAGTAGAATGCTAAAATAATCAATTAATAAATAATTTACTGAAAGCAGCGATTAGCCCTAAAACGACCGTATATGTTTTGGTATTCATACGCCAACATCTTCAGTAGTAAAAATTAAAGTTTGGTCTAGACTTATATAACTACATAATTATTTGTAGTTCATTGTTCATTGTTCAAAACAATATCTTGGATGTTTTACAATTTATATTGTTTCTCTAACATTTAATTAAAACTTCATCACGATCTCCAATCTGTCCCCTAGTGGCACATGGATCTATCAGTGGACTTACAATGCTAGAAACCTGATTCAAATACCCGTGGTGAGCAGACCACAGACAGCCCATTGTGTAGCTTTGGGCATAATTAGAAAGTAACAAACTTCCAGTCAATAGTATAACGTGTATATATGTGTAGTATTGTATAAGTGCTGCTTTAAATTATTTATCCTAATATTGTTTCGAAAATATCAAAATGCGTATTTAACTTCACTCAGTTTGTACACGAAACTATTTATATGGCATCTAAGAAAACATTAAAACAGAAATAATAAGAAAGCTTTAAAACCTCATCAGTGCAAACATGGTTCACCCTGATCTTCGTGCACACAACTCATGAAAACAATGTGGAAAGTAAAAGTCGAAGAAAAGAATAACACAATGTAGAAAAACGAACGTAGCATTAGTTGTAGGTGTCTCTTGGTAAGTAAATATCTCTAGAAATCCATAGTACATTATGTACTAATTACATTGTATTTATGTTAAATACCCACTCTTGAAAAGCCTAATCCAGTACTACAAGGTAAAAATATTATGCCACGAGTCAACGGTCGGTCCTATGTGGTGGGATTGACATTCAGTTTAATCTTGCACAACGTGTTTATTATTGACTTGTTCTTTGTAAAAGGGTGCGTAAAGCATTATGAACACGCGTCATCAAAGTGTGCTAGTCATAACGTATCAACACTTAATTTGGGAGATTCAGTTATATGAAAGAAATAAAGGGAATAGACCAACTGTGTTTTAAAGAACGTGGCGTCATATAGATTTGAATGAGTTAAAAAGTTTAGATTCTAGAATTTCAAAATATAAGCCTAATTTCTCAATTGGCTAACCATAACAACTTTTGTTAAAATGAAATATATTCCAACGAAGCCAAGTAGATATATTTTTCTTTCTAATAAAGATACTTTCATGAATGACAGAAAAAATGAATTAACAGTAGAAGAAACATAGGATAAAATATTTCTCATCTTTAATATTAATTTATATAACTAATTGTTCCTATAGCATTTTCTTATAAGTATAATATTAATTCTGTTGCTACAAAAAACGTATGTTAGAAAAACAAACAAACAAACAAAACCCAAAAGAAATTTAGAACGAGAAATCCAAATTTTAGCCTAATACCAGTTAGTTAAATAACAGCTTTCATGGAAAATTCAAGGCAACTTTCTTTTGCTACACTATTATTTTATATGACAACAGAACTCCAAGATCTCAGAACGCAAAAATTTGATCAATAAATGTATAACGTCTTTAAGAAATGGTTAATTCAAAAACAATAGAGGGTGACTGAAAGAAAAAATACCCAAGCCGTGTAAAAACTGACAGAAAATCTCTATTGTGCCATACACGATACTACCATAAAAGAGACATAAGCGCCATCTTACAATTTAAACGAATTTATAAATTTTAAAACTTTTATGCAAAATCAGTCAAGTTTTATAAAGTTCGGAAAATAAAACATTACTTTCTTTACAGTAGAAGTTAAATGCTTTTATTCATCAGTAAATGCTGTTTTTTTTAAATGTAAATTAACATTTTCTGATTTAAAACTTAGAATGTTATAACTTAGATAAGTAAATGGAAAGCTGTATCATAAATTTTAACAGCTTGAAACAAGAACAACAGTATTAGCATAATCTAGTATTGCTGACGAAACTAAGTGACTCTTAATAATGGAGCCCGGCATGGCCAAGCGTGTTAAGGCGTGCGACTCGTAATCTGAGGGTCGCGGGTTCGCATCCCCGTCGCGCCAAACATACTTGCCCTTACAGCCGTGGGGGCATTATAATGTGACGGTCAATCTCACTATTCGTTGGTAAAAGAGTAGCCCAAAAGTTTGCGGTGGGTGGTGATGACTAGCTGCCTACCCTCTAGTCTTACACTACTAAATTAGGGACGGCTAGCACAGATAACCCTCGAGTAGCTTTGTGCGAAATTCAAAAAACAAACAATCTTAATAACGGATGAAAAATCAAGAACTACTCGGTGCGCCGTGCAATCCGAGTCGTTATTTATTTAGCAATCTGTGTCTTTCGAGTTGTGGTTTATTCAGTGAACTGTGTCTTTTGAGTTGTGGTTTATTCAGTGAACTGCATCCTTCGAGTTGAGGTTTATTCAGTGAACTGCATCCTTCGAGTTGAGGTTTATTTAGTGAACTGTGTTCTTCGAGTTAAGGTTTATTCAGTGGTTTATTTAGCGAACTGCATCCTTCGAGTTGAGGTTTATTTAGTGAACTGTGTTCTTCGAGTTGAGGTTTATTCAGTGAACTGTGTCCTTCGAGTTGAGGTTTATTTAGTGAACTGTGTTCTTCGAGTTAAGGTTTATTCAGTGGTTTATTTAGCGAACTGCATCCTTCGAGTTGAGGTTTATTCAGTGAACTGTGTCCTTCGAGTTGAGGTTTATTCAGTGAACTGCATCCTTCGAGTTGAGGTTTATTTAGTGAACTGTGTTCTTCGAGTTAAGGTTTATTCAGTGGTTTATTTAGCGAACTGCATCCTTCGAGTTGAGGTTTATTTAGTGAACTGTGTTCTTCGAGTTAAGGTTTATTCAGTGGTTTATTTAGCGAACTGCATCCTTCGAGTTGAGGTTTATTTAGTGAACTGTGTTCTTCGAGTTAAGGTTTATTCAGTGGTTTATTTAGCGAACTGCATCCTTCGAGTTGAGGTTTATTTAGTGAACTGTGTTCTTCGAGTTGAGGTTTATTTAGTGAACTGTGTTCTTCGAGTTAAGGTTTATTCAGTGGTTTATTCAGTGAACTGCATCCTTCGAGTTGAGGTTTATTCAGTGAACTGTGTTCTTCGAGTTGAGGTTTATTTAGTGAACTGTGTCCTTCGAGTTGAGGTTTATTTAGCGAACTGTGTCCTTCGAGTTGAGGTTTATTCAGTGAACTGTGTTCTTCGAGTTGAGGTTTATTCAGTGAACTGTGTCCTTCTAGTTGAGGTTTATTCTGTGAATTGTTGTACTCATCGTTTTACTCAGGGTGCATCATAATCAGTGTCAAGACTTACCCGGTATATAAAGTACAAAATAGATAAGTTAAATCAATCAAGGGTATCTAATCAATTACAGTAAATTTTAAAAAAACCAATTCGCCAGCCGCCAGGGTTCTCCATCCTCGAGCTAAAGTCTGGCTCACTTCACTTTCGCTGCTTTCGTCCAGTTCTCCCGTCCTTCCTCTCACTCACAAATATTTTTGAAATGTTAAAAATAAAGTAAAACTCCATGGATATTTTAAAACATTTCTCACGTAAGGGGACCGAAGAGGAACTATAAAGTTCCTGAACACCCCAGTTGGAGAGAGAACTCTTCTGATTTCTCTCTCTCTAAACTGAACCCCTGCCACGTTAGTTTAGTTTTAGTTTTTTTAGTTAGTTAAATCAATGTGAATTCATTGCACTTTACTCAGACTATAATAAACCGAGTTTATGTAACATTTAATAGTTTTTCTCAGTGCACTATAAGCTCAGTATAAATAATTTGTTTTTAGTAAAATGGACTTAATGCACAATTTTTTCAGTGCAATCTGGACTTAGCGTATAGGTTTTCCTCATTGCAAGGCTGCCTCAGTGTACAGCATTTCTCAGTGAAATTTAAACTCATTGTCAAGGCTGACTATGTGCACATATTGAAACAGATATATTTAAGTATTATGCCATTTATATCCGTGTTTAGGTCGCTGGTCAACAAATCTTATTACCCATGTTTCCCTGGTGACAGAATGGATTCGTATTAACATTTTGAAACAATTAGTATCTCACATTTTAAGAGAATTATACTGTTGCGTTGTTGTAAATATTATTAGAATATTAAAACATTCATGTCTTTGTATGGTTTTTATTTAATGAAGTTTCGGAATAATGTTTAGATTACCCCTGTGTAGCCCTTTTGTGAGGACATAATGCTTTCAGGGCAAGTACGTTTTACAGTTATTTGGAAGGTTGCAATGTTTATTTTCTTCTTACGATAATAGTCTGATTGTATAATAAGATTACATAGATTTAACTTATATGCTTTATCAACATCGCTTTCAACCAGAACTGTATCTTATGCTACACCTGGAACGAGCGACTAAGTCAAAGACACCAGGTTCGACAGAGCCATTCCTACGATTGAATTGCTGATAAGAGGGAAAGGTACAGTTCCACAGCACCTGCCACCTCCAATGGTCCTTTTAACTGGATATAGAAGTTTATTGTCATGGTTATATGGCTCGTGCAACTGAAAATGCGAAGTGTTCAAAGCTTGACGTTTGTACTTTCTAGTGCGCAATGCGATACTCTGGTCACTACACTATGCCAAATTTACTATAGGCTTCTTATATATAATGCCACCCAAGGGGTTTGAGCCAAAATAAAACATACATACAAATTATCTTCTTCAAACAATCACCTTTTTCCTACGTGAGCCCCTCAGTAAAACTTAATGTTTATGTATTTCATGTCGTGAACATGCTGTGAAAACGTATAATTCCACAGACCTGGACTACGGGATAATGAGTTACAGTGCTTTTATTTATTTATATAAGTTGCATAAAGCAGTCGTTTCCTCAGCTTAATACTACACCTAATATAACATTGAATTATTGATTTAGAAAACGGATATAAAAGCAGTTTTTTGTGCTTTATCAAACATTCATGTTGCTAAGGTTACATAGACGTTTCACATCTCCCCTTGTGCTTTATCAAACATTCATGTTGCTAAGGTTACATAGACGTTTCACATCTCCCCTTGTGCTTTATCAAACATTCATGTTGCTAAGATTACACAGACGTTTCACATCTCCTCTTGTGCTTTATCAAACATTCATGTTGCTAAGGTTACATAGACGTTTCACATCTCCCCTTGTGCTTTATCAAACATTCATGTTGCTAAGGTTAAATAGACGTTTCACATCTACCCTTGTGGTTTATCAAACATTCATGTTGCTAAGGTTACATAGACGTTTCACATCTCCTTCATTAGTTGAAACAAAATAATAATTTGAAGACAGGTTAGCTAAAATTGTGGACACAACACTATGTAGATTAATTCCTGTGATACACATAAATAGCATCATTACGCAGACTAGTTTCTGTGGTTAACCCAAACGACACCATTACAAAGACTAGCTTCTGTAGTGTAGTTAACTCAAATAACATCCTTATCGGGATTATCTTCGGTAATTTACACAAATATCGTTCTTATTTGCAGTAGCTTGGATGATTTAGATATATAACATTATTAAGTTTAGCTTTGTTGTTTAACACAAAAAGTAGTTTTTATAAGGACGAACCTCAATAGTTGACAAGAAACAACACTTTCGCTGGCTTATTTTATCATAATATTTTAGTGTGAGACTTTACAATAGTACTTCTTATTTCTAGGCCTAATTACTGTCAATAGTTTGTTACAACGGTATAAAACAGTTACCAGTCGTTGAGAATAAACATACGTGAATTACATTTGGAGAAAAACAGAGAAGAAACGTGAACATAAACAACCTTCATCGACAATGAAATAAATTACAGAATACTCATTTAAGATGCCAAACTTAAACTAGAAATATCTTTCTAGATTAAGTTACTACATTCAGACGATCTCAATAGCTAACTTTTCTTTTTGTCTCTTTTATTTAGTTACAGTTCTAAGATAAATTGTAGTTATCTTTCAGAACTCTGTTAATAAATAAAAATAAAAAATAAACGTTTTCGTGAAGTATCGAAGCCAGTCCAAGTACAAGTGTTTATTGTGTCGTGTTTCCAAACATAGCCTATTCAGAAATAAATACTTGTATTAAACACCAACGTTGTAACACCTATAATAAAAGTTTTTGGGTCAAGTACCAAAACTAGAAACACAAGTATCGTTTATATTACGCACTAAAACTACAAACGCTCCTAAGTTGCTGTTATTGTGAAGCATCCAAACCATTAATGCCTGTAAAACTCATACACATCATCACTGGTAACGCCCGTTAAAGTGTTTTTGAGTTAAACACCAAAACAAGTAAAAGCGTAAATGTGCTGTTTGTTATTAGCGCCAAAGGAACTAATGCCTCTGAAAGTGACTTTGTGTAAACGTCAAATCTAGTAACGCCTGTAGAAGTGTTTTTGTTGATACATTAAAGCTTGTTGTACCCCTGAAATTGATTTCTCTACAAACATCAAAACATAAAATGTGTTGTTTGTGTTAATTACCAAACTAGTAACGTCTGTAAAAGTGTTGTTTATGTAAAGCACTAAAACTTCTTATGTCGATAAAAGTGCTGTTAGTGTAGAGCACTAAACGTAGCTAAGTTCACTCAAATATTCTAACTAGCATGCAACAGTGCAAAAACCGTAATCAGATATTTGAGATTTATATATTATGTGTGTAAAAAGCTTTTTTTTTTACTTAGGTAGAAATTGATAACTGAACATACGTAATAACAAATTGTCATTATCTCTTGTAGCCAACTTTATTGTCCTTTCAAATATTTACAACAAAATCAACACCAATGTCAAAGCACTATAACTACACTACACTACACTACACTATAACTTATTTCGAGTAACAGAATGAATGGAGATTTTTCTGGCACGCATATAATTTTTCCCTGTGGTGGTAAGCAAAAAAGGTTCGATCCACGTAACCATAAGATTCGCACTTCGATATACCATGTGGGCAAAATAGAGATAGCCCATTACGTATATTTGTGACTAATAAGAAAGAAACAAAGAATTATTGAGTTAGGAAATATGATAGGTTCTTTAATCACGGCCATTAGTATTATTTATGAAATTAAACAGATGTGAGATGGAGGAGATAGAACGGACCAGACTCATTGATACATCACATTGTACTACAAAGAGACAAATGTCACTTTTACAAAATGGATCATCAAAGTTAAACATTCAACAGTTAAACGTAATTGAATGCCTATATTCCACAGTTTATTGGAATTGTGTGGTTAAAAATATTATATTATACGTTGTAAAAAGACTGGAAGAAATATTTTGGTTAATTTACGAAGTTTGTTAAAAAAAAAAACAACTTCAAGCAACAGTATTAAAGACCAACCAATTCCCAGTTATAACCTGTTTATGTTTTCTCTTCCGTTTATTGCTCTATATAATTAATGTATTTTTGTTTTTCACATATATTCGACATCTTCTCTAATTATAAAATGTTTTCTGCCATTAAAACCACACATTTGAAGAAAGAGGTTTGTCTCAAGTTGTTTCATGACCCGGCATGGCCAGCTGGTTAGGGCACTCGATTCGTCATCTGAGGGTTGCAGGTTCGAATCCCCATCGCAACAAAACATGTTCGCCCTTTCAGTCGTGGGCGTTATAATGTGACGATCAATCCCACTATTCGTTGGTAAGAGAGCAGTCCAAGAATTGGCGGTGGGTGGTAATAACTAGCTGCCTTCCCTCTAGTCTTACACTGCTAAATTAGGAACGGCTAACGCAGATAGCCCTCGTTTAGCTTTGCGCGAAATTAAAATAAACAAACAAATCAAGTTGTTTTAATTATAGTAGCTGCACCAAAATTCTTCTGCTGGCCCAATAACTTTCAACATTTCTTTCACTCTGCAAGTTACACATTTAGATATAATTCGATAAGCTTCATGAGCAAATCAGACATTCATTGTCATTGGAAGAAAAACGTATGTTCAATTTTAGCGATTTTTGGCTTACTCTTGAATGGTAATATTTATTTATATTGCAAAAACAAAAGTCGTGTGTTATATAATTTCCAAATGTTTTATATTATTAGTTTACCTACAGATATAACCTCAAAATAATTTTCTAAAAACGTTAAACGTGTTTATTTCAACGAAATCCATAATTATTACTAAATTATTGCACAATAATTTATTATTATTATTATTAATTAATTATTGCATAATAATTAATACTTATTACTACTCGATATAGTTATTATAAGAAGAGTTACTAATACTTGAACCTTTAAAAACGATCTACAGTCTCAAGCAAAGTTACAAAATATATAAAATAGAAGTCAATGTATATCCATTAATAGTAACAAAATATTTATACTTTTCCACTCTAGGTGGCGTGTCTCACGATCACAAAACAGTAACTTCGATTGGCGTTATTTTTAAAAAAAACTGTTTTACAATTAATTTTTACACAAATAGTATTGAACTAGAATATTCTGATTTCCTTATTTTATTCCACTGAAGGACGAATTAGGTGAATAACTCTTCCAGCTAGTTAATTTTCTTAAGAACCCTGCTTCGTTCGTGACACACACTGTACGTTATCAGTATAAATAATTTCTGAAAGTAATATATTCCTGCTCATATATCCAATACTATTGACATATGTTTTTTGTTTGCAACCTGATATTGTTGACTCACGTTAAATACAATTCTGTTTCTTTTTTTAACATCTTTTCAACCGATAGCTATAGTAATTAAACCTTCCGTAAAACGGTTTGGTTTAAATTTCGCAAAGCTACACGAGGGCTATTTGCGCTTGTTGTCGTTAATTTTGCCGGCCTGGCATGGCCAGATGGTTAAGACACTCGACTCATAAACTGAAGGTCGCGGTTTCGAATCCCCGTTATACCAAACATGCTCGCCCTTTCAGCCGTGGGGGCGTTGGTAAAAGAGTAGTCCAAAAGTCGGCGGTGGGTGGTGATGACTAGCTGCTTTTTTAGTCTTACACTGCTAAATTAGGGACGGTTAGTGCAAATAGCCCTCGTGTTGCTTTGCGCGAAATTCAAACCAAACCTTAATGTAGCCGTTTAAGACTAGAGGGAAGGCAGCTTGTCATCACTACCCATCGCCAAATCTTTGGTTACTCTTCAATATAAGTAACTTTTCAAAGTGCATTAAAATACTGAGAATATAAGTTAAAACGGCGGTGTTTAACAGTACTCTTTCACACTGATAAATAAGTTTTTAATTAATGAATAATTAAATTTATATTCAAGACCACGACACAATTCTGTTTTAAGACAGTAATAACGTTAAGTAAAGATATCTTAATTAATTCATTGGTCTCTTGGCTCTTAACAATCAAGTCACTTTATGCGGCCAGGTCAGAGATCACAAGTGTTAGGGTAAAGCCAGTCACAAAGGCTATGGCTTAGCTGTTCTTTGTTTTGATTTATTAACCAGATAGAAGGCGTACTGCCAGCTACACCCACTGTGCATGAGGACTTCGTCCAGCTTTTGGAAGCGAATGGGAATTGACTGTCACTTTTAGAACTCATTCAAAATTAAGAGACTCCAACGTATTCAATGGTATCAAATACCGGACAGCCTGATATGCTCAGCTTTATTCAACGGTTGCCTTCTTTTCAGAATCGTTTAAGTCTATATCTCCAATCTTACACGTTCCTAGAGATCAGCCTGTATTTTTTTTCAATTTAAGTTTACACTTTATACAAAATACGCACATTGGTTTATTTGTTTGCTTGTTTTGAATTTCGCGCAAAGCTACTCGAGGGCTATCTGTGCTAGACGTCCCTAATTTAGCAGTGTAAGACTAGAGGGAAGGCAACTAATCATCACCACCCACCGCCAACACTTGGGCTACTCTTTTACCAACTATAGTGAGATTGACCGTCACTATAACGCCCCTACGGCTGAAAGGGCGAGCATGACTGCGACCGGGATTCGAACCCGCGACCCTCGGAATACGAGCCGGGCCTTACTCGCATTGGAAATCAACTAAAAACAGGTTTCTTCTCTCATTTTGGTTGTGAATTTCACTGAAACAGATACGTCAAATGTTTTTAAGATGTTTCATCTTCTGATAATTCAATTATGCTTGCGGTGTACCTGAACTGATTGCTATACAGATGCACATAATATATTTTTTAAAGCTCAAGGTTCTCAATCTTTCTTTTATTACCAAAACGTTAATGCCGCCTGTAACGACCAGAATCCCCATGGGTACGCAGAAACGCAAGATTCCCCGAATTACTTTTCTTAAACAGTTTGAGTAAAGAGGAAAAGTGCAATACGTATACACAGTTCTAGAAGGTTATCAACATTCTAAGAACGAGGAATGGGAAACTCAAACATGAAATAGTTGATTATAACCTGGTTTTACTTAGGAAAAGGTAATTCGGTCATATATATAACTACCGTTTTTATAGAGTCTACATTATAAAATTCACCAAAGAGCCTTTATCATGTTGCTACTCAGTTCCATCCTTGTGCAATTACATAGAAACGGTAACGTTCATACTTACATTGTTTCATAGCACATATGTGCATTGAATATAAATAAGTTAATTTGGAAACCGTTTTCTCTCCTGGGTTTTAGTCACGCATTTATATTAAAAGGAATATTATAGGGAAAGAATTAAAAGCGTCGATCGTCAAAAGCAACACCACAGTCATAAGTTCCCTAGTTGTTTCTGTATGGCACCCAGTTGTCAACAGCAATGTGTTGATAAGGGCTATTCAGAAGTTGTCCGATACCTCGCTATGATAAAATTTGAAATAAATTATTCACTACTTTAAATGTTGAAATATATATATATATATATATATATATATGTATAGCAACATTACCAAGTTAGTAAGGTTAGTGGTCGTATTATGTTACCTTTTCAAAGTAATATTTGTTTGTTTGTTTTTTTGAATTTCGCACAAAGCTACTCGAGGGCTATCTCTGCTATCCATCCCTAATTTTGCAGTCTAGAGGGAAGGCAGCTAGTCATCACCACCCACCGCCAACTCTTGGGCTACTCTTTTACCAACGAATAGTGGGATTGATCGTAACATTATAATGCCCCCACGGCTGAAAGGGCGAGCATGTTTGGCGCGACAGGGATACGAACCCGCGACCCTTAGATTACGAGTCGCACGCCTTAACACGCTTGGCCATGCCGGGCCTTTCAAAATAATAACACATGTGTTGACACTTTTCCTATAATTTACTTTCATAATTATTCCTGATGCACGAAGTTTATCTTTTTTTTTTTTTATTCTTAGCGATATTAGTGTGTGTTATTCTCGGCTGTTATTTATTATTTTATTGCTAAGAAAGTAATCCATGTTCTTCCAATAAGTATAATCGGCTAACAAAAGTGGATAAAATAATAATATGGAGTAATAATTCTGTTATTTAGGTGGTGTGAGTATCTCAAAA